>NW_025843489.1:0-1413 GCF_002878395.1 Capsicum annuum | reverse complement strand
ATGCTATAACCAATCTCCTATTCAATCTTCTTTCTTCCTCTTCACATTCTTATAAAAGCCATTTTTGGCTGCGTCGTCAGGTTTTTATATAACATTATTGCTTTGGTGCTATCTATTTCTTTTTTCTTGATTTCATTTTCAGATTTTGTCTGCGGAAAAGACTACAAAGAATGTTCTTTCATGAACTATAGCTCCCATATATTTTTATTGATGTTTTTTAGAAAATTCCTTTTATGTATAGAGATTAATTATAATTGTTTGAATCTGCAGATATCTATGTCATAAGATGTATCCCAAGTAAATTAGGAATTTCTCAGATTTAACAATATCAAGCTTCTGTGTGAAAGTGTGGACTATAACTTACGTATATGCCTTATATTATGTATCATTTAATCCATTAGGTACTTTATGAGAAAGAGAAGATTCTTGAGAATGGTAATAGATGGAAATTCGAGGTTGTGGGAGACTATGATCTGAAAGCCTCTATCGCGGGTACTTACCTTTGTACATTCAAGCAATTAATGAAATAGAGGGAAATTCTTGAAGATTGTGAATAATTTTCTTCTTCTCCCTGCTTATTAATTCTCTAAGATAGCTTTGTTTTTTATACATACAAATTGATAAAGTATTGAACAACTTAATTAAATGATTGGGAAGTTAATGCTACTGTTTTTAAGAATTATAGGGCCGTGGCAGTCACCTCTTTTTCCGTCTCAATAAGAAATGTTCTCTCAAGGTAGGAAATTTTACATTAGACTGTAGGATTATGTTTACAAGTCCTTATTCTCCTCACTTGGCAGCAAATGCTCATTTTCAGAAGGAATGGATCAACAATCTATGTTGCAATTCCACCAGAAGAGCTGGGTCCCAATTTTTTTAAAAAGCAGAGGTTTTCACCAGAAGGGATGTATTCAATTTTTGAGATACGACAGGTATGCTATGAAGCACAACAACAAAACTTTAGAATCTGTTGAATATTAATTGTATTGTCATAGGTATGCAGTGCTTATTGTGGCAAACAATGTTTGGCATAACAGATGCTACAATAATTTGTGTGTCCATTGTGTTGCTTCCACTATGGTCATTGATGTTGAATTTGTTCGATAGATGTAAAATATTGATGTGTTTCTTATGACTAAACTCTATTCTCTAAAAATGTTAAGCCTGAGTGACAATCTATCCGAGTAGCATTGAATTTAGGTGAACTTTTTCCTTTTGTTCATTCTTCTTCTTTTTTGTTTGTCATTTCCGTTGTTTATCCTGATTAATTATTCTGTAATTGATGTTTGCGGCTTCATTTCATATTGCAGAATATATAAGTCCTATGATCTAATTGAAGGACACTTAGTAAAGTTACAAATCTTAAATGTCTTGATGTAGGGTATAAAAATCATTTAGTGTTGGTAGTGATCG
>NW_025843488.1:0-1225 GCF_002878395.1 Capsicum annuum | reverse complement strand
TGACCTGGTCTCGATCTAGTATACCTAATAATTATCATTATCATCAATAATTACCTCTATCCAAAACAAGAGAGATTTATCTATAATAAATGCACAAACTTAAATCGTGGCTAAATGAGTTTAAGTCTATAAATCTGTTGCCTGAGATTGACTCTGGGACTCAATCAGTATCAAAGAGTAGAAAGGGTTAAAATGTTTTTCAACTGAAGTAAATAGTAGTGGTAAAATCGTGGACAGATTTATCTCGATCATATTTCTAAAACATCATTTATAATTCTGAAACTCATAAATCAAACATTAAGGTGGTATAATTTCTATCATGAAAGAATCCATTTTAAAACTGAAAAGTTGGTTTTTAGTTTGAATCACACTATTATGTGAGCATAAATATATCAAAACTATGCATGCCATACCAATTATCAAAATACTATAATTATAAGCACATTTAAACACCCATAGAGTATGACTACTTCCTTTACAAGGATAAATTGTTCACCCAATGTCAAAACTAATATCATAATCATGACCTCAAAAATAATATATACAGCTAGCATAACCATAATACCATAAATCGAGAACCCATAATAATTTATTGAGTCAATTAGTAAATCTTATACTAAAGGGTCATTAGCCTTAACTATGTCTAACCTAATATTAACCTAGGGTAATAGGATCCTGTAAACATAATAGGTATGTCATCTTAAGGGTCGATTTACCATTCTATCCCCTAAACTCATAATTAGTCTAAAAAAGGACAGCCCGATGCACTAAAGCTACCGCTATATGCGATGTCCGTGGAAGGGCCCCACTATAAGGGTGTATCATATGCAACCTTACCTTGCATTTTTCCTAGAGGCTATTTCCAAGGCTTGAACCCGTGACCTTCTGGTAACATGGAAGCAACTTTACCAGTTCTTCCAAGGCTCTCCTTCTGGTCCTAATTAGTCTAAGTCATGTTAATATACCCATTATCATATCCTAACATCCTTTCCAAACATGCAAAATATATATAATACACTATCTCGTGAATAAGAGTAGATAGATGCCTTCTTTGATGCCGAACTACAAGGCTTTAGATCATTCATAAATTATTTGCCTTTTCTCCACAATCCCAAAATGATTCCATGCTATAAAAATAGTAACCTACACATCAATAAGATTTAAACAAAACTCATCTTCCTATACAAAGGGCTGGTCCAAAATTAGTGTCCAAAGCAGGCCCGCA
>NW_025843487.1:0-1542 GCF_002878395.1 Capsicum annuum | reverse complement strand
CCTTAATAGCAGGTTGGTTACACCTACAACCGAAATGGAAACCGAGCATTTCCTGATTCAAAAATGCCGAATCTCGTCTGAATCATCATTTGTTAGGACTTTTTGGCGTAAATTCCTTGGCTTGGACAGGGCATTTAGTCCATGTTGCTATTCCTGCATCCAGAGGGGAGTACATTCGGTGGAATAATTTCTTAGATGTATTACCGCATCCCTAAGGGTTAGGCCCACTTTTTACAGGTCAATGGAATCTTTATGCTCAAAACCCCGATTCAAGTAGTCATTTATTTGGTACCTCCCAAGGGGCGGGAACTGCTATTCTAACTCTTCTCGGGGGATTCCATCCACAAACGCAAAGTTTATGGTTGACTGATATTGCCCATCACCATTTAGCTATTGCATTTATTTTTATCGTTACTGGTCATATGTATAGAACCAATTTCGAGATTGGGCACAGTATGAAAGATCTTTTAGATGCACATATTCCTCCGGGAGGGTGATTGGGGCATGGACATAAGGGTCTTTATGACACAATCAACAATTCGCTTTATTTTCAATTAGGCCTTGCTCTAGCTTCTTTAGGGGTTATTACTTCTTTGGTAGCTCAACACATGTACTCTTTACCTGCTTATGCATTCATAGGACAGGACTTCACTACTCAAGCTGCATTATATACCCACCACCAATATATTGCAGGATTCATCATGACAGGAGTTTTTGCTCATGGAGCTATATTTTTCATTAGAGATTACAATTCGGAGCAAAACGAAGATAATGTATTGGCAAGAATGTTAGATCATAAAGAATCTATCATATCTTATTTAAGTTGGGCCAGCCTCTTTCTAGGATTCCATACCCTGGGACTTTATGTTCATAATAATGTCATGCTTGCCTTTGGCACTTCGGAGAAGCAAATCTTGATTGAACCTATATTTTCTCAATGGATACAATCTGCTCATGGTAAAACTTCATATGGGTTTGATGTACTTTTATCGTCAACGAGTGGCCCAGCATTCAATGCGGGTCGAAGCATCTGGTTGCCGGGTTGGTTAAATGCTTTTAATGAAAATAGTAATTCATTATTCTTAACAATAGGTCCTGGAGACTTTTTAGTTTATCATGCTATTGCTCTTGGTTTACATACAACTACATTGATCTTAGTAAAAGGTGCTTTAGATGCACGTGGTTCTAAGTTAATGCCAGATAAAAAGGATTTCGGTTATAGTTTTCCGCGCGATGGCCTAGGACGAGGTGGTAATTGTGATATTTCGGCATGGGACGCATTTTATTTGGTAGTTTTTTGGATATTAAATACTATTGGATGGGTTACTTTTTATTGGCATTGGAAGCACATCACATTATGGCATGGTAACGTTTCACAGTTTAATGAATCTTCCTCTTATTTAATGGGCTGGTTAAGGGATTATTTATGGTTAAACTCTTCTCAACTTATCAATGGATATAACCCCTTTGGTATGAATAGTTTATCGGTTTGGGAATGGATGTTCTTATTTGGACATCTTGTTTGGGCTACTGGATTTATGT
>NW_025843486.1:0-1020 GCF_002878395.1 Capsicum annuum | reverse complement strand
TAAGGTTGGGATGAAGGTTGTAGAATGATTCCCAAAAATAAGGATTTGAGCTCTTTTTATGAGATTTAGGGTCGGCTATATTCTTTTACAATTTTGCCCCTGGCAGAAAATCCCCCTATCCCGCAATCGCATGTGTATCTGCAACAAATATGACTCCACGATCGTTGAATTATTTAAGAGATCACATCCTACTAAATTCTTGACGTACCACGATCGGGGTGGCTAATCCTCTATCGCTGTACCTGTGGCCCAGTCTACACAGGTTTTCCAGCTTTTGCACTTATCTTCCAATTTTGATCCTTTTTCAGTTTATTTTGCCTCTTTTCTTCTTAGCATTTGTATACCTGCAAAATATGGGAATAAGTGAATTTATACAAAAATATGTCTCACTATTACATTCAAATCATAGTAGCGTGCACAAATGTTAAATGCAACTAAGTGGCAAACTCACCACTCATCAACACTCCCAACTTAAAACTTTGCTTGTTCATAAGCAACACTACCTCTTACCATGAGACAATATTTATTAATGCCCTAATTAGATAAACCAGTGATAATATTGACCTTAATATTAGTCATTACCATAAGTAGCTCTTTGCACATAGGCCAATTCATTCTCACGTCGCCCCTCAACATAAAAAACAATAATCTAAGGATGTAAAATACTTAAAAAAGAAACAATGCAAAAACAACCCATACTTGTGGAGTGACTCACTTTTTGGCCTCAACCAAACTATACTCCTTTTTGCCTCTTTTATCGGAAGATGACAAAATCACCTACCTTAACTTGTTTACATGCCTATTCACAAGAAAGAAAATTCCACATATGAAGTTATCAAATATGAAACAAGGAATTTAAGTATGAATATCTCTCTCTCTCTCTCTTAAGAACTCTCGATGTAAACAAGTACCATTCTATAGGGTTACCCTTATTTTCAATCGCCACTACAATAAATGCTCGTTATTAGAGATATCAAAGGGCTTTTTGATCTTGTAATGTAGGTTCGTGGTAAGGTAGGA
>NW_025843485.1:0-1834 GCF_002878395.1 Capsicum annuum | reverse complement strand
TCAAATTCAAGATCAAACTAATTTGTTTGACTTTCAAGAATTATGAAGTGTCACATAAATTGAGATAAATGAAATATTTAAGAAAGTTATTGATTATCTTAGCTAGGGTTGTACTAAATGTCCAATTAGGTAAAAAAACGTGTTTGATGAGAAAAAAATCCTAATCATACTTTGTTTCATTTGATATTTAACAGAAGAGAGTTAAGTCGCAATATAAATCATACCGTTGGGTGTGCGAAAAAAAGTCTCACATTGGTATTTGAAGGGATTGGGAAGCTATATATAAGGTGTAGGATCTTTTAATCCATGCGGATTTGACCCAAAGTGGACAATATCACACTAAGTAAGATTGTCTTTGGGCTGACTGAGTATGATGATGTGGTAGGGTGATGGGGTGCGGGGGCTCGATTTGATACCTTTACGAGCTTGGAGATGCACATACAAGAAGAAGCTATGTGGGCACACAGTGAATTTCGATGGGCCCGTGGATTGTGGTGATGAACCATATGGAACTTACTTTGAGGGAGAGATTGTTGGGTGAGTATGATGATGTGGCAGGGTGATCGGGTGCAGAGGGCTCGATTTGATACCTTTACGAGCTTGGAGATGTACATACAAGAAGAAGCTATGTGGGCACACAGTGAATTTTGGTAGCCCAGTGGATCGTCGTGATGAATCACATAGAACTTAGTTTGAGGGAGAGATTGTTGGGTGAGTATGGTGATGTGGCAGGGGTGATGGGTTGAGGGGGGCTCAATTTGATACCCTTACGAGCTTGGAGATGCACATACGAGAAGAAGCTAATTGTACGGGCTTCGGTTGTCATAAATTCTCATACAATATGGGTGAGCACACAGTGAATCTCAGTGGTCCCGTGGATCGTGGTGATGAACCACATGGAACTTAGTTCGAGGGAGAGATTGTTGGGTATGGATAGCACACAGTACAGTGAATCTTGAAAACTGACTCGTGAATTGTGGTGATGGACCACTATTTGTTAATCATGTGGGTTTGGCCAAAGCGAACAATATCACACCATATAAAAATGTCTTTAGGCTGATTGAGCCCAACACATACCAACATAATACATATATAATATAAAGTAGTTTAGTTATGGCACAAATATTGGATCTTCCATGTTGTTTTCCTATAGATGTGTTCTTTTTTGTTTGCTTTCGATAATTGTGTTGGTAAAAAATAATATTACATGATGAATTAGTCGAAATAGATGTAAATTAGCCCTAACATTACCATTACAATAAAAATTAGTTGAGCAATACTTTTGTTCACGTAAAACTACAATCCAATTGCACCTAAGTCTTGGAGAACCTTTACATAAACAAATATTTTTTATTAAAAACTAAAGTTAACATAAGAAAAGTTTTTTTCTAACCTAATGGTTGTCTTAACTTAATCAAGAGTCTATTATGTTGCCAATATTGGCCATAGTATAAACGTTTTAGCTATAATAATAGTATTTTTTTATGATATTATATATTAAACTCTGTTTATTTAACTAGCCCAGTGTTCATAGTTGTATTGAAGTCCGATTAAATCTGAATTTGTACAGTGAAATCTCATATCGGAGGTAAAGCCCTCCCTAACAAAAGGAAACTGTATTAGAGGGATTCTAATCTAATGATAATCAAATATTGATTCAATCAATTGTTATAATACAAGAATTCATACTTTAGCAAATGAAAATTGAAAGAAAAGAAAATTGTGCTATTGAAGCTAGCTCTTATAGTATTTAGTTGCACCTCAATACTGATATCGAACATCGAGAGGAAAAAAAAAATACTTCTAGTAATTTGTTGTCCTATACCAATTAGTT
>NW_025843484.1:0-1166 GCF_002878395.1 Capsicum annuum | reverse complement strand
GTAAATGGATTCCCTTCAAAGTCAGTCTTTCAATTTTGCCTTACCACTTCCTTGAAAGATTTCTCTTTAATTCAAAAGGTCAGAATCCTAAATGACTTGATCACTCTATCATTGTTGTTTATAAGGGTGATCAAGAATAGGGCATGGTCCGAACTAGTTTTGACCAAATGCTCTATTTCCATTACTAGATAAGAGTTGATTATCCTATCATTACACAACACCCTATCTATTCTCTTGAAAATACAATCCTTATCTGTTTTACAATTCCATCAAGTGCACTTGCTCTCTTTAAAGCCAATATTTTTTTATAAACATGCATTATGCAGTGGTTGAAATCTCTCACTTTAGCATTTGTGATAGGTAAACCTCCCATTTTTCTTTACTATTACAGATTACATTGAAGTAACCTTTCACTAGCCATGGTATCTACACAATGTAAGCTATTTCCTCCAATAATTTCCATAGTTGTCATTTTTCATCCTTGTACACTTTGCATATACCATTGTTAAGAGTACTTGTACACCTTGTTCTTGATTGGTCAATTTCAATTGTTGGTCTTCATCTTTGATTACCTGAAACTCAAAGATTTCATCTAATGGAAGTCCATATCTTCTAATTAGAGTTGGACATTGAATATTGAAGTCCTAGCCTTCTTCTATATAGTTTCAGTTCATTTAGATCTTGGAAAGATTTCATAAGCCCCATAAAGTAAATTGGTGTTTCTTGTACATATTGATTAGTCTAGTAAATTCCTTCTACGTATTCACTGATCTAATGTTTCAAATTATAGCGTTCATCACTGATTACTTTTAGCTGTTGCACCCCTTATAATCCTTAATTGAACTTGTGTGGATTTTTTATCCCCACCCATCTTTCTTTTTTGCTTGCCCTGACTATCTCTTATATTCCCAATTTGCTTAGAAGATAAATATCCTAGTTTAACTACACTATTAATGTTTTGCTCTAAGTCTACTGTGTCCATATCCTTTCTTGATAGACTTTTTGTTCCTCCTTGAAAGGAATTATCCTTGACTACTAAAGAAAGTGCTATTTTAATGTCAACCTCAGAAAGTACCATCTCACTTGTCATCAGTTCTTGCTTATCCACTTTTTGTGTTGTCATTTGCTTCTTTATTCTCTTTCTGCTTTTGATTTTCCTCCTTCTT
>NW_025843483.1:0-2930 GCF_002878395.1 Capsicum annuum | reverse complement strand
CAAATCATCATCATCAACAACACTCAACTTCCTCCATTAACAAACCATGAGGGTTGGTGTGGTGGTTCAGCACCTCACCCTTTAAGTAAGAGGTTGGGGGTTCGATCCCCATCTCCGGTGAATAGAGAAAATTCTGTGGCCAATTTTCTACCGCTTAGTGCGCTGACAGTGGAATGTAGGATTAGTCTCACGGCTGCCGGCTGTGGAATATCTTGGGAAACCCCCCCCCCCCCCCCCCCCCCCCCAAAGAAAAAAAACTTCCTCCATTAACAATCTCAAATTTTTTTCACTTTCCTCCATTAACAACACCACCCAAAAACAACATTTTCCTTTAATTTTTTTCACTTTCCTCATTTAACATCACCCAAGAACAAACTTGAAAACACTATTGAAAAATTTTCTCCATTGAACATCATCTCAACCTTCAATCCAACTCCCTCAAAATTTAGATAAAAAATAAATTAAATTAATGATTTTGTCTGTGATTCACTTATCATCAATGAACTTTCTTTTAATTTTTACTTTTGAATGTTTTTGTTAATAACACAATTTGAAAAAAATTAGTTTTAACTTGATGAAAGTATTTTTGTGTTTGAATAAAAAATAAGAGGGTGGGAGTGAGGGGCTAGACGAGAGAAAAAACGGGGGTGGGGGAATGAAAGGGGAGAAATAGTGGGGAAGGGGGTAGGGGTGGGGCTGGAAGGGGAGAAAGAACATGGGGTGGGGTGGGGTGGAGGGCTGGAAGGGAAAAAAGAGCGGGGGGAGAGGTGTCTGGAATAGAGAAAGAGATTAAGGGGGGCTTGAATTTTTATTATTTTTTGGTTTCCCAGGGTCCCCACAGCCGGCAGCCGTGAGACTAATCCTTTGTTTCTCGATCAGCGCATTTTGCGGTAGAAAACTGACCACAGAATTTGCTCCATTTGGCAGAGGCGGGGATCGAACCCCCGACCTCTTACTTAAGGGACATAGTGCTGAACCACTATGCCAACTCTGGTGGTTGAATTTTTTATTTAATATATACATATAAAATATATATATATATATATATATATATATATATATATATATATATTATAAATATAAAAATAGTACATGTATATTTTTTATTTTTAAAATAAAAATACATAAAAATAATTATATAAAATATATATCATTTAAATGAAAATGGGGTTGGGGTGGGGGTGGGTGCATTTTTTATTATATATATATATATATTATACATAAAAATAGTATGTGTGTGAGATTTTTATTTTTTTTAAATCTTAATTTTTTATGTGGCAATGACCTGACACTGATTTGGCACTGACATGACGCGTGTGTAATTCATTCTTCGTTGTGAGAGTGTTATTCAGTTTTGAGGAGTGAAACAGATACATTTAAAGATGTTAAGGGGGTAAATAAACGAAAGTTAACTTTAAATGCTAAAGTGAATTGGGAGGACAAGTTCAGGAGGAAAAAAATGTCTTTTCTCTCATTCTATTTATTTATCCTATTTAATAAATATTACTCCCTTCGGTCAATTTTATCGAGATAGTTTGTGTTGCGTTGGAATACCAAAATTGAAAGAAAATAATATATACTAACCCATCTTCAAAAAGGCTAAGATCTCTTTAAATTTTATTATTCATCATCTGTTTATTTTTGAGACAGTTTCAAACTTAAAGTTTATCCCTGAAAAATGACATTCATATAAATTAAACAAATTAAATACCAGCCACAAGAGTGTAAATACCTCTATCCAGGAGGTATTAAGTTTCATCATTACTTTCTCTACTCAGAGTTTAGATTTTTAATTTAACTTACGTATTATATTCTTGACTATAAAATAAACTTAAAAATAAGAGTAGAAAATATTGTTAATTCGGCAACCATCATATCAAAGTTGGTAAAAAAATTTAATGGCTCAAATAACTATTGCTCAAGTGTAGAATAATGCTATTTAGTGGACTAATATCAAATCAGTCGTGGTGTGTATAATATTTTACATCGTAAATTTACCTCTATACGAAATATATTTAAAACCCTCGAAATGAAAAAAAAAGCAATCACATAATATTACTTAAAATAAAAAAATTAATACATTAAAAGTTAGAAAATGGCATATTTAGAACGCTTAAAAAGTAGAATATCATACAAATTAATTTCCATTCAGCTAATTGTCTACTACTAATAAATGAAAAAATTTCTCCTATTATATAAATTTAATTTAAAAAATATTGTATTTTTTTCTAATAACAACTTTATTATTTGATTTAATAACCTGTGTTCTGTTTTATAGAAACAAAAATATTCATAAGTAAAATAACAAGGCCATTCTAATTATTAGAGTAAATACTTTGGCGTCCATATACACGTAAGCATTAGAATAGGGTAGATTTTTATTTGATTAAATCTTTATGTAATAAAATAAGACATCGTAATTAATTTGGTAGAGCAAAAAGTACGTACGACAAATCGAGGAAGCAATAGTCAGAGGGTTGGCATTATTTGTCAGCTTTTGGACGGGATTGACGCTCACCATTTTCAATTTAATACTATTTTTAATACTTACTCCTCCGTTTAAAAAGAATTGACGCACTTTTCTTTTTAATCTATTTAAAAAGAAATAATATTTTTTTTATAATATTTTTA
Organism: Capsicum annuum; assembly: GCF_002878395.1. Lineage (NCBI taxonomy): Eukaryota > Viridiplantae > Streptophyta > Magnoliopsida > Solanales > Solanaceae > Capsicum > Capsicum annuum. Next base: position 299 of record NW_025843483.1, on the reverse strand, counting down.
ATTTAATTTTCCACGTGACATTTTAAAATCATAAAATTGATAGATTTTTTGATACGTTTAACATAACTTTAATTCAGGATCATAAGATTCAAAAATCTTCTTTATTTTCTTAAATTTCATATCAAATCAAATAAAGTCATTCTTTTTTAAATTGAGGGAACCTTTTAGTAATTTGCTTCCTTTAGCACGTGTTTGGTACGATGGAAAATATTTTTCATGAAAAATATTTTTCTAGAAAATAAGTTGATTTTCTACTTATTTTTTCATGTTTGGTTGACGAGTGGAAAATAATTTTTGAA
>NW_025843482.1:0-2601 GCF_002878395.1 Capsicum annuum | reverse complement strand
CATTGTGAAGATTGAGACAGTCTTTAAAGATTTTGTGTCTCCTCTTAAGATGCTTTGTTTATTTGGAAGGTTAATGAAATAGAAACTTTCATAAATGTGCTTATTGAAAAATTTTTGGTTCACTTGTTGCCATATCATGTTTGAAAGTGTTTGTAGAGCTTTGTTAGCTTGTTCCTTAGTATAGCTTTCTTTTGGGTGGATTTGAGTTTAATACCCCATCACATTGAATTTCTCTTAGTTGATTGAGGATAAGCATTAGTTTATGTTTAGGGGTGTATTTTGATAACGCTCACCTATACCATCTAAAGTGATTGAGGATGGTCATTGCCAATAGCTCAACTTTTGTTGAAGTTGAATCCACGAGGAGAGAGACATATTTTGAGACCTATGGGTTTAAAGATTACTAGAAAGATACCCGAAGTGTACACAACATAAAACACATAATGAAAATGGGGGGAGGGGGTATTTTTGAATTGGATTTTGTCAATATCGAGTCAAGCAACACATTAGGTTAACACTTTTGTTTAAGAATTAAAATTTGGTGAGATCTTGTATTAAGTCTACCTAAGGACAATTTGTGCATGGGATCATGATGACTTGGTGTAAGTTCTAACTTTTGATGAAATGGTAGGCAATATAGAAAGTCATTGAGGTTTGTTTGTCAACAAGGCCTCAAGTATGTCACTCCTTGACTCTTTTGAGTACCTAACGAGTGTATCAATAAAATCCACCCAAAACCTCAATTGGGAATCCCTATTTCTAGGAAGATGCCCATGACAGAACCTACTCCCCATCTACTCTTATTTCTAAGATGTCAAAAGATAGTAAGCTACATCTTTAATTGTTCACTATTGCTTTGCCCCTCTATAGCCCTCTTTCAAGGAAGCTATGGGTTCACAAGAATTCACCCACATCCCCCTTTCAAGGATAATGAGAGTTTTCAAGAGTTTGGGGTTTTCACCTAACAAACCCATTTTTACTATTTGGGATTTTCACTCACAAATCCCAACTATTTAAACCAAGCAATAGTGCAATCAATAATCAGCAAATAAGAATTACACAAACATATCATCACCCAAACACAATTTCACGTTAGTTCAACATAATCCTAAGACTATTGAATTTAGCTACTCATGAAGTAGAGAGAAATAAATTTACCAAAAGATTCATTCATGGCATCCATGATAATGGAGAATAAGGTTAATCTTCCCTTTTTACACCTCATTTTCGCCAAACTCAACTTGATATTTCAAATACAAAAATGTTCCCAAGTTCTTGGGTTCAGAATGTTTCCAATTTTTTAGTTTTCCCAATTCAATCCCACCCAAAGGGAAAAAAGATTTGTGCCTTTTATAGGGAGTGGAATCTGGTACGTCAAATTACCAAACTGCCCTGAGCCAATATCCCGCTATGCCACGATTGTATCGGCTTTGTCATGATCATGAAAACCATGACCACAATAGGATACACACAATCGAGGTTGATGACCATTATTGACTGGACGCGATTGTGGATCCTAGACCACGATTGAGGTAAATGAGCCTGATCCTTCCAGGGTCTTTAACTGTGTACATTTCCTCTCCTTTTGATCTCTATTTATCTCAAGTCCACATCTTTCTATTTCATCACCTATGTGCCTAAAAGAATGTGGAAATTAGAGCATTTAGTCATAGACAAGTCTCATTTGTGCATTCAAATCATAATAGTGTGTACAAATATTAAGAGCAAATAAGTGGTAAATTTACCACTCATCAGCACCGTCAACTTTCAACTTTACTTGTCCTTAAGAAATACTACCTTTTACCATGAGACATGGACATGTATGCCCAAATCATGTGACCCAATGATCATAATGACTTTAACTTGATTACCACCACAAATAGCTCTTCGAACATGGGCAAAACTATTCACAACACCCCTCAACATAAAATGCAATTTTCTAGGATCAAAAAGAATTCAAAGAGCAACTATGCGAAAATCACTAATACACTAGAAGTGACTCACCTTTTGACCTCAACTACATGATATTTCTTTTTCCTTATTTCTCAAGAGATGAAAAAATCACCCATTTTAACTTGGTTACATGCCTCATTTCAAGAAAGAATATTCCACACACAAAGTTATCAAATAAGCAACAAAGGAGTTAAGTGTAAAACTCTCTCTCACACAATGACTCTCAACACTAACAAGTACCATGACACAGGCTTGCCCTTATTTTCAACCGCCACTATAATGAATATACTTGGTTGGAGATCGTGAATGGCTTTTTGAGCTTTTAATATAGGTTTGGGGAAAGATAGGATAACACTTAGGAAAAAAGTGGCTTAACCCACCTTGACATCTATATCACAATATTTCAACTAACTTGTGACTATGGACTACTTCTTTTGTTTTCACACCTTACGCATGTCTCTTTTAAGACCTTGATTTCCCCAACTTTTTGAGGGCATCATTCTTTCAAAAACTATGCCTTATTTTTCTTTTCATTATCCCTTTATTTTTTACCTTTTTATTGCTTGGTGCAATGGTGCCCACTTATACTACTATGACCCAAAGTCAACTCTTTTAAACTTACCACCCCCAACTTAGGCATTTAGCCTT
>NW_025843481.1:0-2069 GCF_002878395.1 Capsicum annuum | reverse complement strand
GTATATGTAGTAGTACTATAAGTAAGGAAACGTGAGTTAGAAAAAAATGTAAAGGAAGTGAAAAAGGTCAAACAAAAAAAATCTTAAACACTACCAAATCAAATAAAATTTTTAAAAAATATCAAACCTAAATCTCTCTCCAACCATGGTCTTCTTTTCCATTTTAGAACCAAATCCCAAAATCTTTCCCCCCCAAAAAATTAAAAATTAAAAAGCCCAAAATTTTCCTCTAAAATTTTCAAAACTAATTAAATAATCTACTCCTCCTACCACTTTAAACACCCAGATCCCTTTCCCCTCTTCCCACTTCTTTGTTTTCTTTGCCTCCTCTCATCCCTTTTCACCCTCACCCTTGCTTATCTTAGTTTATGGTTCTATTTGAATTTTTATGTGTAATTTTTTGCTTATCAACTTTTTATTTTTATAAGTTCTTACAACATGAAATTCTTCAAGTAGATGAGATAAGTTTTTATAGTATAAGTATTGCATTGGATGTTATATATTTTTGTTAATGTAAAGGTAACTTTTTTATATGCACGTGTTCTGAACTTTGATATTGAAATTTGATATTTTTTATTTGTGAAATTATACTGATTAATGTTATTATTATTGTATTGACATTTGAGATCCACATCTACATATTTTAAGTTGCTTTGCACTTTTTCTTGTTTTTATTTGTTAAAACTTAAGTAAAAGAATTATATAATGCATATATATTTTTTCTCCTTGAAATTCTATGTATACACTTACACACATTTACTTATATAATTAGTTGATCATGATTTTCTTGGCGCTAATATATTTTATCATTATTGATAGGCATATTAATGGAAAAGGAGTAGGTAAATGACAAATTAGGACGAATGTTGATCAAGTTAAGGTGCACTAGAAGACCTTGAAAGGAGAGATAGAAGAAAACTATGTTGTTTTAAGCTTAAACAAGATTGTATTTGAAAAGAATTGTATATTGTGACTATTCTTAAAATTGTAAAACATAATTATATGTAACTTGACAATTGTATTGGAATGTCAAAAGTGAATTCATAACTACTTTATGTAACTTCTATGACGAACAAAGCTAGTGAAAATTCTTTAATTTGTAATATGTAATTTTTAATTTCTTTAGTCATATTAAAAAATTCTTTGATTAATAATGTTTATGGTTGAATTCTTCAATTTATAGCAATAAATATTGTAGTTTAGCCACAACCTATATACTACAAAAAATATGGCTATGCATTTTCACTTTTAATATAAATCAACCAGCTATAGTTTTTGTATTTCATAGCAAAAAGAATAAATTTTTAGCCATGTATAAAAATATTTGTGGCAAATATTTTAGTTTATAGCTATAGATTTCTAATTTGTAACTAAATATCAAAATTGTTATCAGAAAATTAAAATGTAAAATAGCCACAATTTTTTAATTTTCATAGCAAACAAAATCAAGTCTTTTGCCATAATAGAACATAGTGTGGCTATATATAAGAATTGCTATAAATTTTATTTGTTGTGGCAATAAGGTAAAACTTTTTGCTACAAGTATATAATTCGTAACAAGAACATTTTATCATCACAACTACAACACAATATCTTTTGTAGCTGTAAATACTACTCCTTAACCATCGATCATGTAACGTCTGTAGCTAACTTTTAGTTACGACACTTCTTGCTACGGATGCTATGGAAGAAAAAATTGTGGCTAAAGTGTTTAGCCATGAAAATTTTTATATTTAGCTACGAGGTATTTTGTAGCTATACATGTCTTATTTTGTAGTGTTCATTTGCATCAGCCCATCGAAAGAATCTACAATCATTATCAACTTTATATTTTTGACAGCCCCAAAATATTTTTTCAGAATTAATTAGTGTTCTTGACATCTTAAGTTCAGCATAATGCCCACAATAATACGCCCGAATTGTGATGGTGTTACAAAAATTTACAGAAAAAATGAACTAAAATTAAGGTACAACAAAAAAACACAACAGAAAAATATTTAAGGTATAAAAAAATTAGAGAGAGAAAATAGAGAAGAAGGGAGAAAAAAACTGAAATTGCTCCAACAATG
>NW_025843480.1:0-13589 GCF_002878395.1 Capsicum annuum | reverse complement strand
TTTTGGCCAGAAAATTACACTGCATGTACTAAGTTTAAATTATTTTTAATGTTTATATTGTTAACGTTGAATTCTCTTGGCTTCTTCTGCGTGCTTACTTTTTTATATTTCCCCTTAGTGAAAATTTTAACTTCGGCACTGGTTGTACCATAGCTTGCAATGATGCTGCCAAAGAAGTATTTGATTAATGCATAATGGCTACACATGCTCAAGATACTCTGTACATGTTAGGCAAAGAGGCAACATACAACGAAACAAGAATACAGGGTGCTTACCAGTATGTCGGTAGGTACTTTTGTCTCCTTTATTTGAATAATTGAATACCTTAGCTTTATTTTCTCCTTGATTTTATTTTATCTTGGAATTCTATCCATAGATTGACATCAATAGTGTGTTTTATCTTCCTCTAAGAACAGGTAATTAATGTATAGCCATGCTAGTATATAGGAGGATTGAACAAAGTCCTGAAAGTTCACAAAGTCAAGTGCCCAACTTGCCTAGAAATTTCCACCTATATATGTCAAATAGGCTTATGCCTGTATAGGGTGGACAACACTGGGTCAAAAGAAAAGGCCGAACTGTATGAAACAATAAAACTTCTGTTGGTTTTAATAAAGTTAAAAAGAAAATCGAGATAATTTAGAAGAGTAGAGATGTAGAGAAGTTTTTTTTTTTTTTTTTTTTCTAGTAAAAGTTACATATTATTGATCATCAACTCCTTCTTAAATAATGCTATTACAACCAAAAATAGATTAAACTTACCATGAAAGAAAACCTATTATATACCAAAAATAATAACTAATCAGTTTCCTACCAAAAATAGGAATCCCAATTTGACTAGGAGTTGTATGTAAAAACCTAGGGAAAAAACAAAAAATAAATCATGTGTATTATTCCTTAAAGCAACTTTTAACACTCCTCATTGCTTTAGGAACTACAAAATTTTGATCTTCTGTCTTGAGATCTCCACACTTGATAACCGAAAGTGACCTTGCGAATAAATCTGCAGATTCATCTTTTGGCTTGTAGTGAACTAAATTCACTTCTTGTCTTGAATGCAACCCTTGACTATTAAATTCTTTTGGCATGTCTTCATGCTTGTTGCATTTTGAATATGAATTTATCGTTTTATTTTTTTGAATCATAGATAACTCCTCCATTACATCAATTCCTTTAGGAACATTGAAATCTCCTCTAAACCTAGGAGGTTCACATATTGCTTGTGCTTTTTCAATTAGAGGATCATCTTCTAATTTTTTCATCTTTTTCATGTTCTTCAGAAACATCTTCCATTGGATCAAATAAAAAATGTTTACCTCTCATCTTAATGTTTAAAACTTCTTTTCCAGCACTATCATTGATGAAGCAATATTTATCCTTAAAGAATACTTTGAATCCTTTTTTTACCAACTAACAAATACTCAATAAGTTTTGATCAATATCAGGTACATAAAGGACATCTGAAATTGCTTTATTACCTAAACTTGTTTTGATGACAACAATTCCTATTTCTTCAAAAAGAATCTGGTCACCATTTCCGATCCTAACTTTGGATATTTCAATAGTTTTTAATTCTGTAAACAAACTCTTGTTATAAGTCATGTGGTTGGTGCAACCGCTATCAATCAATCAAAAATTTATTGAAACCTTACTTGAGATACATGTTGCAACAAAAAGATGGTCTTCTTCTTCTTCATTGACCTTGACCACAGGTGCATTCGTTTCATGGTTCTCAAACTTATTTTTGCAAATCACCTCTTTATGGACAAGTTGATTGCACTTACTACACTTTGCGTCTGGCCTTTTCCAATATCTGTATGGTGGATGACCTATTTTTTTACAGTTCTCACAAGGTGGATAAATTTTTTTATATTTTTACCCCTTCTTTGAGTTTTATGATTAGCTATTAAGGCTCCTTCAACAATACCATCATGCCTCATAAGTTTCCTTTGTTCCAGTGCCTGAAAAGAATTTAACAACTCCGCCAAAGTAATTTTGGATAGATCTTGTATATCTTTCAAGGTAGTTATACATACTTCATATCTTTCGGGGACTGTAACAAGAATTTTTTCAACAATTCTTGAATCTTTAAATTCAGTGCCTAGCAATCTTACCTTGTTAACAATGCCAATTAATCTGTCCGAGTACTATTTGACTGTCTTGGAGTCTTTCATTCTCGGCAACTCAAACTCGCTTATTAAACTAAGAACTTGAATTCCACGGATTCTTTCATCTCTAGCATATTCTTTCTTCATATAATGCCAAATTTCTTTTGGTGATGTAAGAAGCATAATTCTTGTAAAAATAGTTGTTGAAACAGAAGCAAACAGAGTTGCCTTTACCTTAGATTTCATGGTTTTCTTTTCCCTGTGACTCTTGATTTAGGCTTGGTAAGATTATTTGGGAGCAGATTAATTTCATAATCATCTTCACAACTTTTCATAGATTAAGAGCCTCCAAGTAAGTTTTTATTCTCACAGACCATAATTGAAAATTTTCAATTTTCACGATAAAAAACGGATGGATCCATTAGTTAAAAACTGTTTTCAGAATCCATTTCGAAGTTTATTTTTCTTTTTTGGTAAAAGCTACATATTATTGATCATCAACTTCTCCTTAAACAGTGATATTACAACAAAAAATAGATTAAACTTACCATAAAAGAAAACCTATTAGATACCAAAAATAAGAACTAATCAGTTTCTACCAAAAATAGAAATCCCAATTTGACTAGGAGTTGTATGTAAAAATGGCTAAAGAAAAACAAAAAATAAATCATGTGTATTATTCCTTAAAGCAACTTTTAACAACTTCTTTCTCTAGACTTTTTATAGTTCTCTCTGTTAGTCCTAGGAAATTGCAGCTTATATGTTTAAATTGAAGCTCTCTTCATTCACCTTTTCTATTTTCTTTTCATTACCTAGTGTCTTGGCTTATTCACTGTCTTTTTTCGCATAAGGTTGAACGAAAGCTATCGCTAAAACTTGTAGTTGAGTTTTTCTGACTTTAGTCTTTACTTTCCCTTTATTGAATAGATTTTATTTTCTGCTGTTTTTTCTATTTTTATTGATGTATATATGTTGCAATACTTTCCTTCTATGGGTTCCACGAAGATGGAAAAAAGGCAGTACAACTTCTGCTAATAACAAGAACAACAGATTGGGAGTCTTTTCATCTTCTGTTGTCCCTTTGATCTAATGGCATTGTCTACCTTTGCTTCTCCTCAGGCGCGTGTGGTTGCTGCAGATGGCATTGTCACCAACCTGGCATGAAGCAGGCGCACGCCTCCTGATTACTAGATTTTTCAAAAGTTTCATTCAAACAGGATGCATAATGTGAGTGATGATAGTTTCACCTTGTATTACTTTAATCCAAATCAACGGCAGATACATGTCTGACAATTGTTTATTTCCATTGATCCTATTTCTTATTTTATAACATTTGTGATTTGCCATTTGAATGGTAGCAAGATGCAGAATGACTATTTTATTTAGAAAATACACCTCTTTTAGTCCAATCTTTTTGGCTTGAAGATCATATACAAGTCGAAAATCTTGCTGCAAAACAAATGTAGTGTGAATTGCAACTTATTTTACTACTCGGAGATTTTTTTTTGCGTTTCTTTTCTGATAGTTAAAGATATCAGGAAAATGATCTTATATGTTTTGATATACAGCTTTTTGGAAGAAGGAGGTACAATTTTCACGTTCAAAGGAACAGAGAGGAAATGCTCTCTTAAAGTTTCGCTTAAAGTTCATAGTATGCAGTTTTACTGGAAGGTAAACTGAAATTTTCTTTTGCCCCCTCAAGTTATCAAAAATTAAACACCAAAAAAAAGAGAATGAAAAGTTTTACTGTGATATCTCGTACAGATTGCAACTCAAGCTGACCTAGGCCTTGCTGATGCTTTTCTTCATGGAGATTTCTCTTTCGTTGATAAGAATGAAGGACTTCTTAATCTTATCATGGTGAGGAAATGAATTACATCTTTGTGAATAGCTTTTGATTGGTACTTATCTTTGCTAGTTCTTTTTGCAGATATTTATTGCCAACAGAGATTTGAAAGAATCTGTTAAAATGTCCAGCAAAAAGAGGTAAATTAGCTTACTGACCTGGATTCAAGAAATATAAATTAAACTTCTGTTAACAGACGATTAACGCTTTTCATGACTTTTCATGGCTCTAGAGGCTAGTGGACACCAGTGCTTTTTACTGCAGCACTGTCATCTGCAACATATTTCATTCGTCATGTTTCAAATAGAAACACCCTTACTCAGGCTCGTCGGAATATCTCTCGTCACTATGACCTGGTAAGTGAAGTAATCTATACAGGCCATGTTTTTGCTAGTTGCAGTGGTGTAAATGGGCTACCGTTGTATAGATGATAACCATTGTGGTGTTAATTGTTTTTTTCCAGAGTAATGAACTTTTCTCACTCTTTATGGATGAGACAATGCTATACTCATGTGCAATATTCAAGGTTAGCTCTCAAGCTTTTAAATGCTTGCAACATTTTTCCTTTTTATGTTTAGCTACATTTCCCTGTTAGAGTGTGTGCCCTACTGATTTTAATATTATACTCTACTAGTTGTCTATCTGTTGAACAAGTAAGCTAACGTGGTTCACTGAAGTAAAAGATGAACACAGTATTTTTGCGTGGAAAACACCCGGCTCAAGAAAGGTGTAAAAAACCACAACCTGTATCTCTACAGGATTTAACCCCAACTTCACTATTAATCTTGAGCCTCAACAATCATCAAATTACTAGGTTTTTTATAAACTAGGAATTAAAATTTCTAACTCCTATTTCTACAAAAACACAAATCTTCCCAAGACAAGTGTTCCCAAGTCTTTGAGCTCCCTAACTTGAAGACACAACTTCCAAATCAATTTATACTTCACTGAGACTAGAACAAAAGACTCATTACAACTCAAAGAACCAACCTATTACATAAAGTCTACGACTTGCTGAGTAAAGGACCAGGTTCTTCTTCAAGTAAGAGAACTGATTTGCTGATTGATGATTTTCTTGTCAGTGCATGAGTCAAACTCTTGAACGTTGTTTCTTGTATTTAAGCCAACTCCTGATAGAGTACCTTAGATGATGTGCACTCCTTTCTTCAATAGGACTGTCAGGTAGTTTCACTCTTACTTTTGTCTGTCTCCTTGGTTGAATAAAATTTTTCCACTTTGACTCCTAGTTTGGCAGGACTCATTTATCAACTCAAAATCTAAGTGTTGCACTTATCTACTCCTCAATATTTTTCTCCTCAATATTTTTGATGTATGTGATAAGTATTGGTAACATATTTGAGTTTGCTTATCCACTTTTGTCTTAATGCCTTGTCAGTCTTGCATCAACTTCAATACGCAATACGTGTGAGAATCAGTAACTTCTGTTTCTTCACTTGTATGGACCAGCTTGCACAACATGTTTCATCCATATGTCTATCATCAAAACTTCAAATTCCCTAACAAATTCCCCCTTTTTGATGATGACAAACTAATCAACACAACATCCATCACAAAATCCTAACATACTCAATAAAGGAATTTAAACAAAAGAACACAGAATGAAATAGGTTAGTCAATTAAGTTATAAGCATTGCATTATCTATTCTTCCCACTTTTGACATCATCGAAAAGCTGGGCCCAAAAAGTGAAAAATATTTAATAATCCATGGCAACTGGGGCTATCACTAAAACAATCAAAATTCAGAGTAAAATAACATAGATACATTATGAAAAAGTAGGAGCAGAACACAATTAAGCAAGTAAGTCCATTTCATTCAAAGGCAGGATACAATTAAAATTACCCAAGAACAAGATAATAGGGACCTAGTAAAGGAAACAAAGAAGATGGTCTTAAAGCACTAAGAGGGGAACTAAGTAGAAGAGGAGGAGGGGATAAGGGAGATTAACTTTCGAACAATCTCAGCATTCTCATCTCGTTCACGCTCCAAGGAAGTTGTAAGTGAAGCAATTTGAGCCAGGAGAGCCCTCTTCTTATCATCATGGGCAACCTGAGCAGCATCCAGTGCAGCCCGAGCAGCCTCCAACTCAGCATCTTTAGCTACAAGTGCATTCCTTAGGCGTTGCATAGGGTTTTCTGCACTTCTCATAGGAACAGGTAGCTGCATATGGTTCACACTCCCTATAATATCTTTGGTTGTCTTTGAAGACTACACTTGGACAAACACTCCAAACTCCTCAAATATAGGGGTGAGCCAGAATTCATAAGGAAGAGCATGTCCATGCACTTCCTTGAGGATAACCCTTTGCATATGTTTCAAGATAAGCCTAGGCATATCAATCTTTACCTCAGTGTCTAACAACTCTATAAGAGTAAGGTCAAGAAAGTTGGCTACAGTCCTTTTTTCCTTCCTAGAGATTCACATCTTGTGAAAAACATCAAAATAGAGTTGATAGAGAGGAGACATCTATCTCTTAAGGACCCATTGATAATTGACCAGGCGAGGGTTGCCAGAAAATTTTTGAGATATGGCAAGAGCAGATGCAAGATTTTCAAGAGATAGCCAAGTGCCCTTGACATAGTGACCCCATCCCCTAAAGGAATGTCCAGGATTCGAGCAATATCTGTAACATAAAGATTCATGGTGACCCCTCGAATAGTTGTAGGGAACAACTCACCACTAGCTACCCCGTTTGTATAGAACTCATACACTTCAGGCTTAGCAAACCTCCTCTGTAAATCACCCTGAAAAAATAGGTGTGACCACCCTTTGACCTCTAATTTTTCCAAAAATTAGAAGGAACAGGTTTGTTGACCTTTTTCTTCAGACGAGAAGATGATTTCTTAGGAGGGGCTTTAGAAGATGAGGAAGGTTTGGAGGTACAGGAGGTTTTATACTGAGATGAGGGATTTGTGAAGAGGAGGGTTTTGGAGCCTTTCCTATGATAGTCTTCTTCTTACATACTGAGCGAAGAAGAATATCAGGAGAGAATGCACGAGGAGAAGGAGGAGGACCAGATGTAGCAACTCGTTTCCTTTTGCTTTCTTGAAGAGCTTCAGCCAAGGAAGCTTCTTCCCGTTGTTTTTTACCCCAAGTATAAGGAGTTCTGGGAGTGGTAATAATAGGGGTAGGTTCACCCAGATCTTGATCTTCAACAATAATGGTGGGGAAAGTAAGAATAATAGGGTGTGAGGGCTTTCCTTGTGATTTAGATCTTGACCTCCTTGGGATCAAATTTGCAATAGGTTCATCATCAAGATCAATAATTTGAAGGGGAAGCGAAGATAGCAGTGAAGGTTTTAAAAAGGACGAAGGGTTTGAAGAAAATTTAGCAAAGGGGTTTTTGAAGTTTTTGAAAGCTGCAAAATCGAATAATTTGATCAAAATTGAGGGAGGAATGAGAGGTGGTAAGTTAACCTTAGGAGGAAGAACAATGGCTATTGGGAAGTGGTGGCAGAGTCTGAGGATGAGTTAGATAATGAAGATGCCATGGTGAGAGAGAGAGAGAAGCAGTAAATTGATCTTGGTTGTTAAATGGTGAGTGATGAGGAAAGAAAGAAGCGTATTTATGGTGAAAAGAAGGAATTTGAATCGTGGATGGAGTGTATTTGGTGAGGAAATGTAATGAAGGAGAAGTTTATTTATGATGGGAAAAGGTGGCAGCTTTTTGAAGGAGAAAGACTTAGATTTTTGGCAATTTAGAGGGTAGCAAAGGACCATTTATGAAACCTATTTCTATTTATGCCACTATAGATAAAAAGTAATCATACCTTAATTTTGAGGATAAAATAGACAAAATTGCCTCTGTGTTCCAGTCTTTCTACAAAATCAACACATGAATGAGTCAATTTACTCTAAAATCTTGGAATTAGGATACACAACTAAATGTGTAAGACTTAATTAATCAACAATCACTTAAGAGCACCTTATTCTAGTCAATCATTGGGGGAGATTTATGCAATTTTAATAATCCCCAAGGCTAACCTATTCTTTCAAAATGTTCTCTACTTAATGCCTTAGTGAATATGTCAGCAATTTGTTCTTCAGTAGAGCAAAACATGATTGATATAAGACTTTTTTCAACATTATCTCTAAGAAAGTAATGTCTAATATCAATATTTTTAGTTCTTTTATGTTGAACAAGATTCTTAACAATATTGATGGCACTTGTATTGTCACAGAAAATAGGAACACATCCAACATCTATACCAAAGTCCACGAGTTGTTGTTTAATCCATAAAAACTGAGCACAACAAGATCCTGCAGCAATATATTCAGCCTCAGCAGTAGACAAGGCTATTAAGTTGTAATTAAACATGATCCAAGGAAGTGTGTCATGCCTGTGGTACTCTTCCTGTCCACCAAGTATCCTAATAGTCAGCATCAGAGTATTCTATCAAGTTAAAGTTACTACCTTTTGGATACCATAGGCCAAGATCACTAGTTCCTTTGAGATATCTGAAGATTCTTTTCATAGATTTTAAATGTGATTCTTTGGGATTTGCTTGAAACCTTGCACATAGCCCCATACCGAACACGATATCAGGCCTACTAGCTATGAGATACAGTAATGAACCTATCATTTCTCTATACAATTTTTGCTCCACATTAGGAACTGTTTCATCCAAATCAAGTTTTGTGGCATTGGCTATTGGAGTCCTGATCTCTTTTGCCTCTTCCACGGAAAATCTTTTGAGAAGTTCCTTGACATACTTCTATTGATGGATCATGGTTCGAGATGCTATTTGTTTAATTTGTAAACCTAAGAAGTTCAGCTCCCCCATCATACTCATCTCAAATTCACAATTCATGAGTTTAGCAAACTCATAAGTCATGTTCATGTTTGTGGAGCCAAAAATAATGTCATTAATATACACCTGCACAACCAACAGATCTTTTTCATTAGTTTTTAAGAAAAGAATGTTGTTAATTTTACCTCTAGTGTGATCATGCTCTAGAAGAAACTTTGACAATCTTTCATACCAAGCTCCTAGAGCTTGTTTCAGTCCATACAAAGCCTTGTACAGTTTATAAACATGATCAGGAAACTCCTGGCTTTCAAATCCTAGTGGTTGTTTGACATACACTTCCTTTTGAGAATGCCATTCAAGAATGCACTCTTAACATCCATTTGATAGAGAATGAATTTCTTCTAAGCAACAAAAGCAAAAAGCAATCTAATTTCTTCAATTCTAGCTACAGGAGCAAAAGTCTCATCAAAATCTATGCCTTCTTCTTTATTGTACACTTGTTCCTTGTAATTTTGTCTTGTTTCTTATAATCATTCCATGCTCATCAACCTTATTTCTATTACCCACTTAGTTCCAATTATTGTTCTATCTTTTGGCAGTGGAACTAAGTGTTATACCTTGTTTCTCTCAAACTAATTTAACTCTTCCTGCATGGCTATGATCCAATCAGCATCAAATAGTGCTTTAGTTACCTTCTATGGCTCAATTTCTGACAAGAATTCCTTAAAAGTACACATGCTTCTCAATCCAAACCTTATAGTGATCCCAGAAGTGAGATCAGTAAGAACATTCTCAATAGGATATGATGTTTGATAGTTGTAACCTTTTGGAACCAAACCTAGTGAGCTACTAGGATCACTACAGATGTTCTGAGCTGGGTTAGTTGGTGGTTCAGTCCCCTCTGTCACTGTGCCTCCAAAATCAGTTCCCCTTGTTGAGGTGCCTCAATGTTTGGTAGCTCCAGTCGATGAACAAGGTTGTGTAACCTGTTACTCGAAGTTTCTTCCTTCCTGCGGGTTATTCTTAACACAAGATTCATCAAAAACTATATGAATACTTTCTTCAACACAGTTTATTCTATTGTTTAGAACCCGATAAGCCTTACTATGAAGTGAATAACCTAAGAAGTTCCCCTCAACACTTTTAGCATCAAGTTTTCTCAGATTATCCTTTCCATTATTATAAATAAAACATTTACAAGCAAAGTGCTAAAATGAGAAATGTTTGGCTTCTTCTTTTTAGTAATTCATAGGGAGTCTTCTCTAGAATAGGTCTTATCATGCATCTATTTGTGATATATGCTGCAGTACTAATTGCCTCAGCCCAAAAGTTTTTAGCAAAATTTCCTGCAAGCATTATTGTTCTAGCCATATCTTCCAAGGTTCTATTCTTCCTTTCTACCACTCCATTTTGTTGTGATATTCTGGGAGCAAAAAAGTTATGATCTATACCATTTGGAACAGAATTCTAAAACTTTGACATTCTCAAATTCTGTACCATGGTCAGATCTTATGGAAACTAGAGAAGTGCCCAGTTTCTTTTCAATTTTCTTGATGAAAATAGTAAGGACATCAAAGACATCTTTTTTAGAAGCTAGAAATAATATCCAGGTAAATATAGAATAATCATCAACAATCACAAAAAATATATTTTTTCACCTCTGCTTTGAAGTCTCATTGGTCCACACAAGTTCATATGGACCAGGTCAAGACACTTGGTAGTGCTGACATGGTTCTTTGACTTAAAAGAGGATCTTACCTACTCCCCCTTACACAAGAACTACATAACTTTTCTTCTTTGAACTTGGTCTTGGGAAATCCCAACACCATATCTTTGGAAGTTGTTTTAGACTTGCATGTCCAAGTCTCCTATGCCAAAGGAGGGGATTATTTTCCATTGCACTCAAAATTGGTCAACTCTGTTCCTAGCATTTCTTTATCTCCTTACAGTGAGCACAATCTCTTTGGTGTCCATCCTCTTGACTTTGACTCCTGCAGAAGTAAAAATAACTTTATTACCTTTATCACACAGTTGTGAAATGCTCAGCAGGTTGTGCTTTAATCCTTCTACAAGATAGAAATCTTTCAATGTTCTTGACTCAGAGCCAACTTTTCCAACTCCAGTAATGATTCGTTTTTTTCATCACCAAAAAAAAACTCATCCTTCATTTATTTTGGAGAGTGAAAGGAACTTTTTCTTATCACCAGTCATGTATCTCGAGCAAGCACTGTCCAGATACTAATGCTTTTTGCTTTCTTTCACCTTCTCCTGCAAGAAATCAAGGGTTAGACTTAGGAGTCCATGGATCAAGAAATCATGGATTATGAGTAAATGGATAAATTAAATTTCTACTAGTCCATGCAGGCAATATGTAATCTGACCTATTTCTTTGACCAAAACCAGTTCTTTTCTTCTTGGTTTGAGGAAATTTATTAGCCAGGTTTTGACTGCTAGATTTACTTTTAGCAACCTCAGGAAATTCAGTGATTGGATGTCCAAGGTTACCACAGATATAACATAAGTCTAGGATCATCAAGACTTTTGTGGAAACCCAAACCTGCCTTTTCACTGTGATTTCTTTCACTCAACTTATGAACAATTCTTGAAGAATTTGTCCACCTATTTGCTCTTTCAAGATCAAGTTTCAGTTTAGAGATTCCTTGGCGTAGTTTATTCATCATATCAGTTTCATCATTACATTTTTGTTTGTACTTGACTAATTCAAGTTTAGCACTTTCTTGTTCCTTATGACCTTTTTTCCATTATCAGTGAGTGTCAATTTTAAAACTTCAGACTTAAGATCATTGTTTGAGGAATCAGGTTGTGCAACCTGTTTCTTGAGAGTGCAGTTTTCCTCTTTAATTGTATTTTTGCAAGTTTTTAAATCAATGAGATAAAATTTTAGACTTGCAAGACTGTTGAATAACTCATCCCTATCAAAATTTAATTCTTGAAAATCATCAATTAGTGCGCTCATCAAGGAAACAATTTTTGTTTTTGAAAATAAATGTAATTTTTCTTTAAGTTCAAGTATACTTACCTCAGAAACATCATCTTCTTTCTCAAAGTCAGAATCTCCTATAGCCATGAATGTTGTTACATCAATCTCATCATCATCTGAATCAGATCTCCAAGCTGCTACCATAGCATATTCTTCCTTCCTTTTGGACTTTTCTTTCAGTTCTTTCTCATCCCTTTCCTTCCTCCATTCTATTTCCCAAATAGGACAATCTCTGATCTGATGATCAATTTTTCCACATTTATAACATCTATTTGAATTGTCATTGGAACAGTTCTTGCTACCTGTTCTCTTTTTCTTTTTAAAGAATTTACTGAAGTACTTAGTTATGAAGTCAACTTGTTCCTAGTCAAGTTCAACTTCATCATCACTATCTGAGGCCTTCAAGGCCAAGACTTTCTCAAGGGCTGCTTGTTCATTAGTTCCATCAATTTCCATTTTGCCTCCCTGATTGCAGTTACTTTAATATTTCATTTTGATTTTGGTAGTACCCTTAGCACCTTTTCAACTTGTTCCTCCCCAGTGATGACTTTTTCCAAGAAAGTCAGCTTATTTGTTAAGGAAGTAAGCCTTGTCATCATTTCATGCAAGGATTCATTCTTCTTCATCTTAAATGTTTCATACTCAGTAAAAAGAAGAGCAATCCTAAATTTTCTTACCTGAGAGGTACCTTCATGTGCATTGACTAGTGCATCCCAAATTTGCTTAGCAGTGGTACAAGTTGATACTCTATTGTACTCAGCCGTTCCTAGTCCACAGA
The DNA here is from genome assembly GCF_002878395.1 of Capsicum annuum. Lineage (NCBI taxonomy): Eukaryota > Viridiplantae > Streptophyta > Magnoliopsida > Solanales > Solanaceae > Capsicum > Capsicum annuum. The sequence goes on along the minus strand of NW_025843480.1, from coordinate 1,085 downwards.
CTAAGATATTCCTTACCTTAGCATTTTTCTTTAATGCCACCAAGTCATCAACAGTAAATTCACTCCTCACTTTCTTAACTTGTTTACCATCAACCAACTTCATTGGAATAGTAGGACCATCAGTGATCCCATCCCATAATTCGTAGTCTTCACCTTAGATGAACATTTCCATCCTGGCTTTCCACCAGATAAAGTGAGAACCATCAAAAAGTGGAGGTTGAGTAGTTGACTGGTCTTCACTGTGACCAGTAGGAGGTGCGGAATTCATCATAGTGATCCTTTTCTTAGGTGCTAACCTTATTTAAGACAAACTCTCTTTGATACCACTTGTTAGAGTGTGTGCCCTACTGATTTTAATATTATACTCTACTAGTTGCCTATCTGTGGAACAAGTAAGCTAACATGGTTCACTGAAGTAAAAGATGAACACAATATTTTTGCGTGAAAAACACCCGGCTCATGAAAGGTGTAAAAAATCACGACCTGTACCTCTACAGGATTTAGCCCCAAATTCACTATTACTCGAGACTCAACAATCACCAAATTACAAGACTTCTTATAAAATAGGAATTAAAACTTCTAACTCCTATTTCTACAAAGAAACAAATCTTCCCAAGACAAGTGTTCCCAAGTCGTTGAGCTCCCTAACTTGAAGACACAAATTCGAACTCAGCTTATACTTCATCGAGACTAGAACAAAAGACTCATTACAACTCAAAGAACCAACCTATTACATAAAGTCTATGACTTGCTAGGTAAAGGACCAGGTTCTTCTTTAAGTAAGAGAACTGATTTGTTGATTGATGATTTTCTTGTCAGTGCATGAGTCAAACTCTTGAACGTTGTTTCTTGTATTTAAGCCAACTCCTGATAGAGTACCTTAGATGATGTTCACTCCTTTCTTCAATAGGACTGTCAGGTAGTTTCACTCTTACTTTTGTCTGTCTCCTTGGTTGAATAGAATTCTTCCACTTTGACTCCTAGTTTGGCAGGACTCATTTACCAACTCAAACTCTAAGTGTTGCACTTATCTTCTCCTTAATCTTTTGTTGTATGTGATAAGTATTTGAGTTTCCTTGCTTATC
>NW_025843479.1:0-1152 GCF_002878395.1 Capsicum annuum | reverse complement strand
GCCGGAGAATGTTGTCACATCGACTAATGGTTGAAAGTCAAAAAGGAACAGGCAAGAACTCAAAACTATTTATTGCCAGAGGTTGAAGTTGCACAAGATTGAAGGGAGAAATTTGAAAAGTTGTTGGTTGGGAGAAGTTAGAGAGAGAAACTATCGAGAGAAAGAGAGAAAAAGAGAAGAGAGAGTGATTGATTTGCAGAGGGAGGGAAGTTTTGTGGGTGTGGGTTAATTTGTATTTTAGAAAAGATTAAAAAGTTTAGAAAATATTAATCAAGTCCACAATTAACCTAATCAAGTTTTTTAATTATGTTTGACCCTTTAAATTGATCAATGTCATCAATCCTTCATTCAATACTTAAAAGACACCTTTTCTTCAATTTTCTCATGTAAATGCCACAATAATACAAAATATCTTGGTTTTCATTTTTTCTCTGTCTATTACTTCCCCCATTGATGAGCTTAAATTAACAGATCCAAATATACACAAATTGACATGGTATCAAAGCATATGTGACTGGGTTGTGTCTTCGCAGAAATTTTCCAATGGCTACTACATCACAACCTTATGCCACTGCAAAAGAACCATCAGAAATTGCTGCTGAAAAAATCACTAACTCACATCCTTTGTATGTTCATCCTTTTGATACACCAAGTTTGGTGTTAATTCCGACGAAGTTAACAGGTTCAGAGAACTATGGTTTGTGGCGATGATCGATGACAATTACATTGTAAGCTAAGAGAAAATTGGGATTCGTGACTGGTAATTGCAAAAAGGTACAATTTGGTGCTGATTTACGTGAAGATTGGGAGACTTGTAATACTATTATGTTGTCATAGATTGTGAACACCGTTTCTGCAAATCTCCTTAGTGGAATTGTGTACGCTTCAGATGAACATTTAGTATGGGAAGATCTCAAAGAGCGTTTTGACAAAGTAAATCGCATTCGTATTTTCTGAATTGCATCGTGAAATTGCTATGATTTCACAAGGAACTGATTCTGTGGTTGTGTACTTCACGAAACTGAGAGAATTATGGGCTAAATATGATGCCTTAATTCCCTCACCAAGCTGTGATTATGCTTGATCTAAAGATTATATTGAACATTTACAAAGGCAATGCTTGCTTCAATTTCTAAGTGGCCTCAATGAATC
>NW_025843478.1:0-1654 GCF_002878395.1 Capsicum annuum | reverse complement strand
ATGAATAAAGTTTTTTAAATGATTTCATGTATTACTCAGTATGTGCCATTGATTAATTATAATATGTAGTTCTACGATTAATAAATCTAGAAAGTGGTGATATAATTGTTTCTAAGTTGGCTGAATTGTACGTGATTTATGCGTTATTCATGTTTAAAGTTTGATTAAGTTAAATAATGTTTTTTTAATTTTTATTATCTTTGCTCAGATGCCATTAGTCTCTATATTTGTAAATATGTTAAGAAGTTAATGAGTCGCCAAAAAAAAGAAATAAAGATAATTTTAAACATGATGTATGGACTAATCGTGGATTTTGACTTTTTGGACTAATATTAATAGAATCCATGTTAATTGATGAAAGGTGGCAAAATTTGTTATTTTGTTTACCCTTTCGTAGGGAATATGGTATTTAAAATTAATTACAATTTTATTATAGGTTTAAATTTTATTTTTGTTCTAAGGTCTAAAATTTTCAAAAGTTAACGTAATGGTTTAGTTATGTTTTGGTGTTTTGCTTGAATCACTATCACTTTGTGGAAAGTATTGTTGATGTTGAATACTATGATATATTTTGCTCCAGTGATTATTATTATTTATTATCTATTAGTAGAAATTAGTAAGAAGGAGTGAGAGTAGAGAAAAGATAAGAGATAGACAAACATGCAGACACATATAAATGACAACATGCACGCACAAACAATGAAAATAAAAAGATAGCAAGAGAAAGACTTAGAACGTTGAATAACACAAACAAGAAAAACAAAAGAGAAAAGTAAAAGAAACGAAGGAGAACACAACGAAAATAAGGATAAAAGATTAAAGAAAGAAATAGATTAGATAGAATTAGGAAGAAGCATTCGTAAGAAATTCTATTTCGGGTTGCTCATTTGTGTTTAGAAAATTTCTGTTTGGATCAAATCATGGGAGTTTCGTGTTTAAGCAGTTACATACTACTTTGGGTCAGTAGTAATTTAAAGAAAATAGATTTGAAGAACCATATTAAAGTTTAGCATAATACGACTAATTGTGTGTATATATTTTAGTTATTTTATTCTTTTATTATTCCTTTTTTAATTATTGCTATTTATTGTCATTAATAATGCTTGATAATTATTTATTAAATTAATTAATCTCTTAAAAATAATTTTTTGCTCAAAGTTACTATTAAGGTTAGGTAAAACTTCAAATAGGGAAACCTTCAAACTTTAGGCACGTCTAAAAGTTTTGTCTCGATTAAGAATATGGTGTGCGCATGTTTTTGAGACGTTTAAAAGTAATTTGAGGATGATATATTGCACCTCGGCATAGATTGTCTTAAAATTAACTTCCACTAGTTTAATTTATTTATATATATATATAGATTTTAAATATCAAAATGAGCAAATCTAGGCCTTAACATAATTTATCAAAATAGTTTAAGTCAAGATAAGTCAATAAAAGTGACCGTGCTAGAACCACGGGATTCGAGGGGTGCCTCATACCTTTCCGTCAGTCAACAGAACTCCTTACCTGGTCTTCTATTTTCATAGATCAACAAAGAGTCATTTCCTTATTATTAGGGATTCAATAAGGTGACTTGGAATACCATAACTCAATTCCAAGTGGCAAATCTATAAATAAAAATAATCCATATTCAATATTATCACTTTAATTG
>NW_025843477.1:0-1013 GCF_002878395.1 Capsicum annuum | reverse complement strand
AATCTTAAAGAATCGAATACCAAACTATGAACGATTCAAAGGCTCTTAGCTCAACTTTGCTCTAAGTGATTTCCATGAATATTTTTCACCTCATAATCACTTAACACACTAGGATAAAGATTATGACACGTGAAATTTAAAATCAAATCATAGGATTAGAGTTTACACACATAGGAAATACGGTTTGGTTTCTAGCTCAAAAATATGGGGTGTTACAGAATACCACACCTGTTACCTAACTCAACCTCCACCCATCTGCCCTAAGTTGGCTAAATTTCAAACATATAACAAGATAGTGCTATTGTGCATATCAAGACTCTGGGATAGATCAATTATTGAGACTGATCCAAACAAGTCCAACCATCCCATACCAACCGTTCAACCATACAAAACCAAACCAATATCAAAACAAGGGCACTAAACCAGGCCATAATCAAATAAGTTCCAAAATATATTATAATTAATCTAAAAATGAAATACGATGGAATAACTAACAATATCATCCAAGGGTGTAACCCTCAGTATCAATACCAATGCCAAGGATAACACCCATACCGATCCTTCCTATAACAACCCATAGAAATACTATAAATCTTCTAACTAAAAGAATAAGAATATCCTGGGAAATGCCCCCAACCATAGCCAAAACCACTATCCAATAATAAATCAAAATATCTAACAGCTATCCCCGAGTTATTTAATATGTAGGAGGAATAAAATGGTCGGTTCTTTCATAACGTGAGTATATAACCTCCCCAAGATGGTTAGCGAGTGATAACTAGCATGAACTCAGGATAAGGATAAAATAATGCTATTGAAAAAAACAAGTAAATCCATCCATATTTATGCAACCATACATATATATATATATATATATAAATAATCATGCCAGGAAAAGGGAACCATTATAGCATGAATTTAAAACATTCACCTGGACTGTGTAGCTTTTCCATCCTAAACCACCCACGGTCTATATAGGTTCAGCTCCCCTTGTTGAAAGGGACCTAGTGCGT
>NW_025843476.1:0-10386 GCF_002878395.1 Capsicum annuum | reverse complement strand
TTTAATATGACTTTATTTTGTAGTTTTCCAAACTTTAAAAGCAATCTCGTAAAATAAGATACTAAATGACGTAAAACATTCAGTTTGGTCAAAAATTAGGTGTTCACACTCTCTTTCCAAAATTCGGAATTTCAGTTTCTTTTAATTTTTCATTTATTCTTGTTAACAACTTCAATTTTATGTTTGGAAGTTATCAAATTAATGGTCGGCAAAAGGGTACATTCGCTTCTTGTTATGTATGGAGGAAGATGGGATGTTAACGGTATGTTAATTGTTATGGTTATTTGATCCAATAGTTTATTATGATCAGTTGTGTTGCTCGTTTTGCAAAAATAAGATTGCGATTTCAATCTGACTGTGATGCCGTATGGTGCAGTTGGTTGATGCTTTGAATGTTATTTTTATTCATTCACTGAATGTTAACAATTTGATTGGCGTCGATTAATTGTTGTAATTGGTTGGCATTTTTTTTTTGTATATACATGTTGAATGTATGATAGTATGTTGTTGTATTCTAAGAACTTTGTGAAAGAGTAATTGTGAACCTTTTATGCAGTTACAAATAGTGGTTTGTGAATTTTTTTTAAAACTGTTGATTGTATAATGTTGTTCTTAAAGTTTTATCTAAATAGTTTTGTTTTGATTGATTATGTTGCTCATGTTTCAGAAATAAGATTGTGCTTTCAAAATTGTTATGATATCGTATGAAGCATTTGGTGTTTTTGTTGAATATGTTGAATGTATGAAAGCATTTTGTTGTAAATTATGAATTTTGAAACATATAAATTACTGAAATTGTATCCAATAACATAAGGAAGATTGTGTATTTATTTGGAATGTTGAAATTATGAAAGTTTTGTTGAAAATATGTCAACTGATTATTAATAATGAAATTTGGATTGTGCTTATAGGTAGACCTAGAGATTTTGATGTGGATGGGATAATGTATGTCGCAGCTACAAGGTATAAAGGATTGGTTGCTGCAATAACAAAATAATTGAAGATTGATATTAATTCTACAAAAATTGAGATTAAGTTTTTAATAAATGATAGATGTCCACCAATGCTCATACATAATGACACTGGAGTAATAGTGTATCTAGATCAGAAAATAAGTAATGCAGATTTTTTTGCTAGTTATCCATTGTATGTGACAACAACTGATATGTCAATGGTTGTTAACGAAAATTCTGAACAATCTGATATTTATGTTGGTAAGAACATGAATACCGAATTAAATCTAGATCGGCGGAATTTATACTCTAGAAATTCAGTATGGTTGATTGGATTAACTTCAGATGATGAAATCATGGATGAAGATAGAGTTGAAATAATCGAAGAAGTTACCAATCCGATAATTAAAGTAAATCAGAGTTACATCGATAAAGAAACGCTTTCACAAGTTATGGATTTGCACACTTTCTTGCATCAGCTTACATTTAGAATTGAGAGGTCTAATGCGAAGAGGTACGAACTATTCTTGCTTACAACTTAATTTCTGAAAAGAGTATATTTCTTTGGTATTTTATTTGTATGTTCTATATTTTTTTGTTTGATTTTAAACATCTTAAACAGCTACCACCTATTTTGTCATGTGAAAGAATGTAAATGATTTCTAAGAGCTTAAAGTACAAATAATATAAAGATTTTCAAAATAAGGAAGTACTGTGAAATACATACATGTTCGGCACGAGATCAAATTTATGCAAGACGCCAAGGGATGACAAAGGCTATTGCTGATTTGGTGTTGCCTAATTTGATAAACACTAATAGAATATACACGTCAAATGATGTTGCCACCAATATGTTAAGACAATATGGTGTGTCCTTAAACTATACTCAAGCGTGACATGAAAAGGAACTAGCATTTAAGATGTTGCGTGGTGATCCAACCAAATCATATAAAAAACTTTCAGGTTATTTATACATTTTAGGAAAACAGTAGCCTGAATCAGTTATTAGTTGGGAAAAAACAGAAGAAAATCATTTTTTGAATGCTTTTGTTGCGTTGGATACTTCAATACGTGGATGGGAGTATTGTAGACCTATAGTTGTTGTTGATGGTGCTGGGCTAAAAAACACTTGATGGTGGAACAATTCTAATTGCAAGCACATTAGATTCAGGAGGTAACAAAGTACTATTTTACTTATTAATTTTCAGGCATAATTTATGTTTTTAGAAATAGTGTGTTAATTTTTTTTTATATTGTGAAATTGGTATGTTAATAATATTATGAATGGTTTTAGAATTTGAAATAAATTCAACTAATACAAATATTGCTAATGATTGTGTATGCAGGTCATATATTACCCCTTGCTTATAGATGCATTGGTTGATTCTGAAAATATAACATTTTGGACATGATTTTTCGAGAAATTTAGAGAAGTTTTTGGAGAAAGAAATGACATGTGTATCGTGTCAGACAGAAATGACAGTATATGAAAAGTAACATCAACAATCTATGCAAATCTGTTGCACCATGCCGGTATTTGACATCTATGGGGGAATATTAAGATAAATTTTCATAAGAAAATTAATTAACTACATAAGTTGTTTTTTGCAATAGCAAAGGTATATACACTTCAAAAATTTGAAGAGTTAATGGAGAGAGTCGATCAAATTAACAGAAGAGTGAGGATATATTTGTACGAAATTGGCTATCATAAATGGACAAGGGTTCATTCTACGGTAAAGCGTACTTGGACTCTAACATCAAATATTATTGAATCCATAAACAATACAAATAGGAAAGCCAGAAGGTTACCTGTTGTTTCTGTGTTGGATTTCATGAGGTTAACTGTTGAATCGTGGAATGCAAAACATAACGAGGAAGGAAAAAATACATTGACGGTGCTAACAAAAAGATACAATGATATTCTCAATCATAACAAGCAAGAATCGCATAATATGACGGTATGTTTTTTATTTAATTATATTACAATCTTGAATAAATTCCTTAAATGACTTTGTTGTTCTTTGATTTGTTTATTTTATTTTACTGATAATGTTTTGAACTGCAAACATGTACTAACCAATAACATTCATTGTAGGTAAGTGCTTCAAACAAATTTTTGCATACTGTTACCTCTGGAGTTAAAAGGTTTGTTGTATTCCTACGAAGTAGAAAATATAGTTGTGATCGATTTCAATTAGATGAGATACCTCGCTCACATGCAATGGCGGTTATTACATATCGTAACCAATATTGAGAAGATTATTGCTCCATATTACAACAATAAATTTTTTAAGAATGCTTATGCAATACCAGTTGAGCCTGAGAGTACATGAAATATACCTCAAAAAGTCTTGAATGAAATTATATTACCGTCTGATTCTAAAAGACCACCCGGACGTTCATGTTATGAGAGGTGGAAAGCACCAAATGAATATAAGTGCAAAATAGCCAAGGTTACATGTAGTAATGCCATAGAGAAGGACACAACAGTAAAACATGCCATAAACATACTCCTCCCGTTTAATAAGTTTTTTTAAAGTATTTTTCAATTAAGATTTTGTTATATTTTTAATAAACAATGCAACTTATCTTTACGTATATTATTTTTGTGCTCATTTTCAACTCTTTATTGGTGTTTTATAAACATATATATGTTGTTAATTAAAAAAATGAAACGAGTTGATATCAAATATGTTGAACGAGGTGAAATACAAAAGAAGTTTTAAGTATCATAACATTATATAAGGGTACAAATATAGTGCTTAAAAATGAGAAGAATTTTTTTTTATACCAACTATTATAAGTATAACAGTAAAGAGCATAAAAAATTTAAATCATTGTAAAACTATACTAACATTATATAATTGTATAAATGCAGTGCTTAAGAACAAAAAAAAAATGTTGAATACCAACAATGGTAATTCAGAGAACAGTAAAGATCATCAAAAATAATTAAGAACTAAAAGATTCATGTATACGTGTATTAGCAGAAATCCTGTATGATGAAATATAACAAAATGATATCGTTTTCATTCAGCGAGTTCAAATACGAAATAACTGTTAAAAGTACCAAAACATCATACATAAAAATCAAAACAAAATGATATCGATGTATGACGAAATCATGTATGATAAAATAAAATAAAATGATTTCGATTTCATTCAACGAGTTCAAATACGAAGTTACTGTTAAAAGTAAAGTACCAAAACATCATACATAAAAATCAAAACTAAACTTTGTTCATACCAACAAGTTAAAAAAGACGACACTAACAATCTCCAAGCAACATTAAATATCAAATGTCTATCTATTTCTGATTTTTTAGTGACAGCTGGACTAACAACGTCTCTCAATATCTTTGCACCACCTAGTCTACTTGTAACATTGCCAGTCACCTCACTTTCGCTTATAGCATCATCGTTTTGCTTTTTTCTAGCATAATTCCAAAGTAACGCACCATATCTCATACGATGGTTGGTAGCATTAAACATGTTGGTTGAAATATCAAACAATCCATGACTGATAAACTCTGCAAATGCACACGCATACATATCTCAATCACTATAAAAATAATAATAAAAAAATATTTAGTACATTACTATATCAACAACAACAACAACAACAGGCCCAATATATTCCCACAAAGTGAGGCTAGTACATTACTATATACAATAATAAAATTGTAATCCAAATAATATAAATATACGTACTTAGACTGTGGAGCTTGCTGAGGAATGTCCCTTCAATAACATACTTAAGTGGATCGGTCACGAACTTGTCAATGTAAGCAGGCTCTCTATCCCAAAAAATATCAACTCATTTATCATAGAAGTCAGTGACAAATAAAAATAAAGGTATGATGGTAGAAAGTGATTGGACATGTCGATGACATTTCTAGTGTCCACAACACCTCCAATAAATGAATCATACATATATAGACACTTGTGTCTAATGTGAAATAAAATCATAATCCAATGGAATGATTCACTAATATTAACTGAAACAATGATGCTGTCCACAGTATCCCAATATATATTAGAAAGCATCTTAAACCCCCTAATTTACTGACTAACATAGTGTTCAGGAGAAATGTGTCTCATATCCTTCTTTGCACCCAACCACTGTTGCTCAATTGCACAAACCCACTTAATGAACCAAACATCAGTTGTGTATATGTTATCGGCTTCATCGTACTATACTTTACTTTTTTCCGCAAATAGTACATGATAACATCTACATGCTATTTTAAAGAGGGATATAATAGTGATGAGCAGAAATTCATTTTAAAAAATGCATACTTGTTACAAATAATTACACAACAGTTAAAAAGAGCATGCACATACAATCAAAGTTTTGTGAATGAATATAGGTATCATTTATAGGATACATTTATGGGTCTACACTCACACACATATAAAAAGCACACAAATAGAAACAAACACACAGACACAATACACATATAGAACTGGACTGAAATGCTACATTTATGGGGTCTACATTGACAAGCATACATACACACATACACATAAAAAAAATTAAAATGCTGGTAAGATGTATTTCAAAGAGGAAGACGTCTTTCATTACAAAGTAAGGAGTAATTCACGATTCCTTCCAACCACATTGACTTGGCTCATCATGAACATGGTCAAAGGTTCAAATAATACCTTAAACCAGCCATTGTGATAATTTGATACAATTATACTTGTGAACTCTCAACATAATTTGAACAATATAGACCAACCCTAAATCATGAACAACATTGGGTGCAATATCTAATTTTACCGATTCCTCTAAACAGTTTCAATTTCTTTTAAAACAAATAGATGCCTTAATACACCTGAGAGAGTACGATGACTTAAAATATATGGACTTGCACGGGTTTAAGAGACTAGCATGAGAGAGTACACTGTTTTAAAACTGTTTTCAACTTCTTTTAAAATACACATATGCAGATACTAAGCTAAGGACCACTGCTAGCTGAGTATATCCAACAAATGATGTCTATAAATGGTGTCTACACAGATGCTATAACTTTGCATACTTTTATTCACTCAAAACTTCATACATAGATTTTCTACATACACAAATAGACATACACAAACTGTGACTGAAAATGCAGAAAATGCCTTCAAAATTAATTTATGTTTCATATATCATGTCATACACAAACAAACATACATTTTTATAATGACACTCATAGAAAATTAAAATAATTATACAATTTATTTTTGTGATATTTAAGAAATTAACTTCAAATCTAAATATTTTATCCAAATGTTAGTCATACACAATATATACTAGATGGAGTTTATATTAAATTAGATTTGAAACATACCTCATCATTTCATGGACGATCAGTGTGAATCATTGTAAAAAATCAACCCTTCTTATTAATTTTTAATCCACCGAGATCAAATTCAGAATTTATGATGACATCTTTAGCATTGCTTTTTGTATCTCTATGATTATTTAATAAAACATATTAATTATATATGATGTTATATACTAAATTCTTGAGTGTATGAATAAGTACATTAAGGTAAAAGAATAAATTGTTACTTTTCACGCACTTTCTTCGCATAACACCAATCTGTAAATTAGGCAACCAATATATCTGGAACCTCAAATCCAACATAGTCTTCAAATGAATGTTTTTTGTTAAAGTAAATGACAAATCTTTCATGGCTAGAAATATAATGTTAGTTCATTTTCACTGGAGATTTATCAAAGATGACCGGTGATAAAGTTTGGGATTTAAATTTTGATTTTTCAAGCTTCCTAAAGGTTGGTTCTAGTGCGATCATCTAAGGCTCAGTAAAAAATGTTAATTTTTTCAACGGAGAAATATTGTCGCTTGATTTTGCACCAACAATATCACCACACACTATACATATAAATACATTCAAAAAAGTCATGTAAAGATCGGTTTGTTTCATTTATAAAATAGAACTCTATGTATTAAGAATTAACGAATTGATATCAAGTTAATGCAACATTACCATCCTTTTCAGAAGCCATATTATGAGACAATTCATCCTTCACGTTGATAGGTTCATTAGGAATTTCTTCACATGTCTTGCTTCCATGTGGTGTTTGCAATAAATCATCCACAGATTGTGAATCATTCTTCTAATAATCATAAAAAATAAAATTAACTTTTGAAAATAAATTCAAATAAAACTTTCAAAAATTTTACATGTGCATACCCGATCTTTATTGAATTCATCAGACTTGATTCCTGCAGACCTTAATTCATTCAAAATAGTCTTGACAGACTCAACAACATATTGTTTTACCTCCGCAAACTGCTTATCAACCTACTAATAACACAATAATGCATGTAATAGTTTTATGTAAAATAATATATTTTGTATAAGGTAAAAATTATAATTCAATTAAACTAATTAAACTTTATTATTGACCTTTTTTCTGATTATTAGACATTTCATTAAGAACCCGTACATACATAAACATATAAATTTAATAACAACATGAGTATGACCTGTACATACATAATCATATGAATATAATTAAAAAAAAATATCTTTTTCTGAAATTTCAACATTTCAGTTCGAACCTAGAACATACAAGACATATATATAGAATACATCGTTAGTAAATCCATAATCAAAATTTAAAAATATTAATTGAATAAGTTATAAGAATATTTATAGTTTATATTTTTCGATTCATTCTTCAAATCGAACATTTGTTCTTCCTTCACATTTGATAACGAATTTTTTTCACCATTGACATCTGGATGAACAAAGTTGTTTTGTTCTTGTTGAACGAAACTGTCTTGATGTATTGCAAGAAAATTATACTTTACCATTTCCTCATCGGTAAAGACAATATCTTTGAATTGATACTAGAAAAAAAAATGAGTTAGTTTAAATAGATAACAAGTACAAAATGAAAATGAAATAGATATAAATTTAGTATTAAAGCTAATATATAAAAATGTAGTTGAGATTACCTCGTTGCTATAACGCTTAAACATTGTTGTCTTCAAATACTCATTAAAAATTAGATCCTTCAATGATCTCCAATTTAGAATTTGAGAACTCATAACTGATTCACTTCGAATAGCAACAGCTTTGTTCATGTTCAAACAACATTCATAAAATCATATTTGAAGAGTCAAATGAAATCCACCAAAGGTAAATGATGAGGGATTGGTCTTCAAACCATGACTATTAGATTTATACAATATTCTAAAACATTCATTGCCCTAATCATAATTCAAGTACTCACCAGATTCAATTAGATCAAAATATAATTTTGATATGCAATTCCTTGGCAAGTCAGGAATCAAGAACCTGATTATGAAATAAACCATAACAATTTCATACTGATCATCTTCTTTAAAAAAATTCTTAGTCACAGCAAAATCAGTATAGAAATTACTTTTTTTCACCTTTTCAATACCAGGATAATGCTTAGACATAAGCTTGTTCGAAGCTTTAATCTGAATAAAAATCACTTTTTTTGTCAAACCTTAAATCAGTTACAACACAAAATTTTCTCTTACCAAAATGCAACAACGTGCCATTCAACCTAAAGATGAACAAATCATCTTTATTATTTTCCGTCTCAGCTTGCAACAAATTTCAAAGAAGTTGGGGCTGGACTTTAAGCTGTTGCATCTTCAAAAAGTGCCCGAATGGAGAATTTTCAAATCTTGCAAAGTGCTTCTTTTTCCATCTTAACATAAGATCATCGAAAACATCAACCTCGATGTACGATGCCCAATGACTTTATGTTTTTCGCTCTTATATACATTTATAAATACAAAATAAGAACGTAAAAATGCAACAATATTTAGTTTTTAATTGTTGTAAGACGATCTGTTGATTGGTGCAACAAACATATATTTTAAGTAAAAACATAATGTATCAAGTAAATATTTGTTATCAAGGAAATCTTCAAATCTTTTGGAAACACACTCAAATTAAAAAAACATAAAAATTTATATAAATAATTTATACAAATTTTGAACTAAATAAAGCAACAATCAAACATTTTTTACACACATAAGAATAAGTATTATTATGAACACAAATTGTATAAATAATCTGTAAAAATAATATGAAAATCATATGACTTTTTTAAAAAAATTAGCAATCTGGATTATAATATCGAAAATACTATAATTTTAATTAAACACTTCATACAAAAAAAATTTTTAAAAAAAAACTTATACAAAATAAAAATTATACCTTGCAAACTTTGCGAGAATTCTTGTTGGACACATTCTTTGCATTTTTTACTTTAGCCCTAGTTCTTGTTACTCGAGAAGGTGCTTCTCCTCCACACTTGAATTTTTTGAGTTTGAATAATGGAATATCATCCTCAAAATCAGAGTCCGACGCTTGTTCACTATCCAAATTCTTTCTCTTATAATTCCTCTTATATTGAGGAATCTCAACCTTTTTGTTCAAACTTAGCTTTTTCGATGGTTCATGAATAAAGGGGACTTCAATTTTGTCGGGCAAGCACTGATTTTGATTCTTGTTGTATGACCCACTTTCAACAATTTTTTTTTTACACTTCGATAGAGGAGAAAGAGTGAAACAACCTAAATCAAACGAAGGTCTAGAAAGTTGAATGGGGCTACTATTTTCAATTATTCTAAGACTTGTACGCGAAGGAGTGGAATCAAATTTTGGTTTAGACATAATTCACAATAGAGAATGAAAAAAACAAATATATCAATTGAGTATTTTTTTGGATAGAAGATGATGTTAACTATGAAACCCAGATTTTTCAATTAAAAAGGTGAGTACAATATGAAAGAGATCCCAATATGAAATCCACTTTTTACAATCTTATATTTTAAAGAAGAAAATATGAATATTATATTGAGACACAAGTTTCAAGAAAGTTTTGAAAGGTTGAGTTATGATAATGGATAAAGAGGTGAGGTTGAGTATTAGAGAATGGAGAGAGACAAAGAGTAGATTTACACGTAATCTTTCAAAAGATTTATCTTCTTCCAATAAATTTATCTGATAAGTAAGAGTGTATAATATTTTAAATAAAAAATAAGAAACAAAAATTTACCATAATTATCAAAACACAATTTAAGAAAAATATTGATTACAATCCTATAAATAAAGAACTAATTTTAAATTAAATAATTAAAAATAATTTATTAAAATATACTTAAAAAAATATCTCTTTTAACAAGTTGCTATAACTTGTAAGTAAATTGTTATTACTGTAATTATTTAAAAGTGTTGCTAAAAGTTGTTATTTTAGATCTAATAATACTATGGGGGATAAATTTCTCTTTAACAAATGCTCTTACTATTTACTCCCCTCACTGAGAATTTTTCATTTATTTTTAAATTTTTTTTTTACTTATCATTTTTGATATATTAAAAAAAATTATTCTAATCTTATCATTGATTATTTATTTTTAAACTA
>NW_025843475.1:0-4302 GCF_002878395.1 Capsicum annuum | reverse complement strand
ATGCGCTCTAAAATATTTATTTAGGTTAATTTTTTCATTTAAATTACTATTATACATTTTTTGTATTCACATATATGAGATTGTATAAATTTGTTACTTGAATGAATATTTTTACCAAAGTTTGAGCTTTTACGGGGATAATCTTGAAAATTAATTCGAACGGATAAAGTCTTGATTTAATAAAATCAAACATATATACATCCAAAGTTTGGATGAATATATGTTTGATTTTATTAAATCAAGAAGCTGGGGATTAAATAAATTATTAATTCATATCAAATTTCAATTTAATTTTGTCAATCTATTAGTTTTGGCCATAATTGCAATGCAATCCACCAAATGACTATTAATTTGGTCAAAATTAAATAAATTGACTAATTTTAAATCTCAATTGGGGTTATATTTTAAGTAACCCCAAAATTCCCAAAAACTCTCATAACTTCTACCCAATTCCCACAAAAAATAATTTCAAATTTGAAATTCAAAATTTTGTACTAGATTGTACAATTCCCCCTCAAAGTCCTTTTTTCAATTTTGAAATTCAAAAATTGTACTAAATTGTACAATCCCCCCTCTATCTTCTACCTCATCCTATTTTAAATTTTAAAATTCCAAAAAAAACCCTAAATTCTTTCTCCCATATTGGTGGAGGAAAAGAATTAAATCTCCATCCTTTCCTATAAATACTACCACTATTTTGGTAGAAAGGAAAGTTTCAAAGTCAAAAAGAAGTCTCAAGGTTGAAAAAAAAACTTTGAGCAAAGTAGTTTTTTTAGTAAAAATTTTTCTTTTTTGTGAAATCCGCAGGCTAATTGAAGTTCTCGAGTTGAATGCTTTCCGATGGTGATCAAAACTCCGAAGAAAGTTTGTAGTTCCATTTTATTTCCCCAAAAAAGGTAAACATACCTTCCCCTTTTTAGATTTATTATCATTTTCTTTTTTCATCTTTTTCTTTTCCGTAGTAGTAATTTTTTTAGTTTTATTATCATTTTCTTCTTCTTCATCTTTTTCTTCTTTGTAGTTCATAGTTGTAATTTTGTTTTCTTGGATTGTTTGTCGTAGATGGCCTTAAATTCCATAGGACGTTATATTATCGATATTAGGGCTATTTCATATTCATGGTACAAAAATGAGCTAGGAATAGTTGAACGTATTTTTTGGGTTTATTCTTTGATTATTATGGATAAAGTTTTGATCTTTGCTTACAATATGTACTCATGCTTTGTTTAAATTCATTGTTGGCGTATATGTTTGTTTTTAGCATGTAAAATTGTCTCCTTTATGTTGGAAAGAATAGTTAATATTGATTGTTTCACCTTTTGGCTTTATTCTTTGATTATTATGGTTAAAGTTTTGGTCTTTTCTTAAAATGTGTACTCATGCTTATGTAAAGTTGTTTCCTTTATGTTGAAAAAATAGTTAATATTAATTGCTTTGTCTTTTGGATTTATTCTTTGATTATTATAGGTAAAGTTTTATCTTTACTTAAAATATGTACTCATGCTTTGTTTAAATTCAGTGTTGGCAGATATATTTATTTTTATCACATAAAGTTGTTACCTTTATGTTGAAAAGAATAGTTAATATTGATTGTTTCTCCTTTTGGCTTTATTCTTTGATTATTATGGATAAAGTTTTGATCTTTGCTTAAAATGCATGCTTATGATTTGTTTAAATTCGTTATTGGTGGATGTTTTTGCTTTTAGTATGTAAAGTTGTTTCCTTTATGTCGAAAAGGAATAGTTACTATTGTTAAGGGTTTATGAAATTGTTTCTCAATTTGAAGTAGTGAGTTACTCATTTCCGTGTTCAAAATTGCTTTTGATTTTCTCTTATTTAGATTGAAAAGTTGTTAGGGTTATAGGTTTAGTTGAAATGGTTTAGAACTAAAATAGGAGTTGGCATAATTGAACACTTTTTCTTAGAATTAATCTTTTAGTATTTCTCCTATATTGTCTTTGAATATTATTTCTCAAATATGTTTAATATATGTTATTTGTTTTACTTCGCTTATTGGTTTACTTCCTAAAGTGTTTAGACATCTCATTATTACTCAAATGCTATAGTGATTTTTTTCTTCTTCTAAGTAATAGATATTAGAAAATATGTATCAATCTATTTGTCTAAATTTTAAGCAATTATGCTTGTGGATTCATGTCTTCTTTTCAAGGGCTAGTTAATTATATTGTGATAGATTCAATTTATGTAAGGTTGTTTAGGAGATGGGTTAATTTCTTTTTCGTTGGATAATTTGATTTTCTTTGATATCATAGCTTACTATTTCTTTTTGCTTGAGAATGCTATTTTTTCATCTCATCATTTATCTATTAAATGTAGAATTTTTTAGCACATATTAATTCTTTTCCTTTTATCTTTCCCTTTGCATGAATTTGTTTTGGAGTTAAAATAGACTCCTTTCCTTTTGCATTTCCTAATGGGCCAATGAGGCCTATCTTTTCGAGTCAAGTTCAAATTTTTAAACCCAAAGTCGATTATATGGCGTGTGGGTGCAAGAAGATGAAAGGAGAAAGAAAATGGGTGAAAACTCATTGATGAGGTTACTTGGAGATTTGAAAAGTCTTGATTGTTATTATTGCCTTATTTTTATTCTTTCATTAATTTATTCATTTATTTGGGCCTCGAAGCCAAAGTTCTAATTTAATACAGGTGTAGCGGATTTTGGACCTCAAAGATCTGAAAACTAGCTTAGGACAGTTTATGGGCCAAAAGCCCAAGTATTTAGATTAGGATAGGTGGAGATGGTCAAAATCCAAATTGGCATAGGACAGGGATTATGATTTGGGCCTAATGGCCTAAGTCCTTTAATCTCATCCTTTCCCCTTTATATGATAATTGTTCTTAATTTGCTTAGACTTAGTTAGAATCCCTGCTAAGTCGTCAGAATTTGTTTTGCACAAATCTTGAATAAAATTTTCCTTAATCATTTTCTTTTCAAAAAACCAATTTCCCTTTTTAAAGTTAGTCAAAATAGTTATTTTTCAAATAGTCCGGATAACTGCAAGTTAGAGGATACTCTTGGTGCCTTAACAACCTTCAAGAGTATTAATAAGAACCACTTACTCAGAATTTCTAAACTTAAAAAAAAATTTCTGTTTTAAATCCTTAAGTAATATTTTTAGTTTTTCTTGATGTTTTCTCAAAAATCAAGTGGCGGTTTTGTAACTTCTTAAATTATTTTGAAATTTTTTTTAAAGTTCTTAAATAGTTTTAAAAAGTTTAAAATAATATTTTCCAAACCCTTTGATTCAAAAAGGGGAAATATAGAAATGGCGACTCTGCTGGGGAACTTAAACTAGGTTCTAACCAAATATTTGAATTAGCTTTTTTGACTAATTCTAAAACTATTTATGTGCTTATATATTTAAATTCTGTGAAATTTATCTGTTGCATTTCATGACATAATCCCGCATGATGATTATTAAACTATTTTGGGGTTTCGTGGATGTCCCGACCCTTGTTGATCAACTCTAAATCAAGTGTTGGGAATACGACGGTTTATCGACACATTAGGCGGTCAGACACTATTCATATTTTCAAACCCAAGTTGTCCGCTTGGGAACCTGTGTCCAAACCTACTCTAGACATCTAGGATAGAGTGAAATCAAAATCCTATTTAGGCATGAGCCTAGGACAACCCAATACCTGAGAGGGTATTAGGCCTATTAGAAAACCTACCTTACGTCTATTTAACCATAAGTCATCACAGACGATCATTCTTTATGTGTTAAATTGAAGGATATAATGTCGGATTGTAAAAACCATTGTCCCTTGGGCTTGAGGGTTTTATTTAGATAATCTTGTTTAATCAAAAGAAGGTCTTCATCGGAAGGATATGCAGACCTTTCAAGAAATTCAGGATCAAAGAACTTCCAAGGAGACCTAGTTTAGATTTGCTCCCCTAAGTGGGATTGATATCATGTATTTCCATTTTCCTTATTTTGTATCCCCATTTGGTTTATTCATAAAGTTTTTATAGTATATTTGGGGGCAATGGAACGTCTTACAAATGACATGTATATCCTTCAAACGTTAGGCTTACCTTTGGCTTGAAAGGTCCCATGTATGATAGGACGTGTTATAAATTATTTATGTGCTAAAGTGCATCATTATTTTGCTTTATTTATATTTTCTTGATTTGTCTCATATATTACTTTAGGGATCATTACAATTCATTAACTAACATTTTTACCTTTTGAGTGTTTTTTTAATTTTAAAAAAGAGAGGCTGATTTGTGTTAGTAGTCAAACTTGCTCATTTTGCGAAGACAAAAGAAAAGTAATC
>NW_025843474.1:0-1928 GCF_002878395.1 Capsicum annuum | reverse complement strand
TAAATTTAAGCTTTTCGAAAAAGGAGGATCACCTAGTCACCTTTTAAAGCGCAATAGCTAAGACGCAGATTGACTTTCTGCTGTTTCGAAAGGGAAATGGAGTACTATGCAAGGACTGTAAATTCATCCTGAGTGAGAACCTTTCATCCCAACATAGGCTTCTGGTGATGGATTTAGGCTTAAAGAAGGATAGGAAGAGGAAGGGAGTGGAAGGACATCCTAGAATTAAATGGGGGGCTTAACTCTGATTAGTACGTTAGCGATAGGAGAGAAGGTGGTAGAAATAGAGATGTAGGAATGTAGGGACGACGTGGATAGTATGTGGGATAGGGCTACTAGGTGTATCAAGGAGATAGCTAGAAAGGTATTGGGTGTCTCGAAGGGCTAGGCCGGTCAGCGACAGGGGATTGGTGGTGGAATGAAGAAGTAAAGAAGAAAGAGGAGACTAAGAAGGGGGCGTATGCGAAGTTGGTTGAGATTACAGAATAAGAGGGTAAGCGGGCTAGTAGGGAAGAGTACAAGTTAGCTATCAAAAAGGCTAAGTTAGAAATTACGACTGCTAAGACGACAGCTTTTGAGAGCTTATATGCAGGGTTGGAGGAGCGAAGTGGGGAAAAAAGGTTATATAGGCTTGCTAAGGTGAAGGAGAGAAAGGGTCATGACCTAGACCAAGTGAAGTGCATTTAGGAGGAGGATGGTAGTGTGCTGGTGGAGGACGCTTATATTAAGAGAAGATGGCAGTCGTATTTTCGACTTTTGAATAATGAGGGTGATAGGGACATTGTGCTAGGGGAGCTAGAGCACTCAGAGAGGTGTCGTGATTTCAGGTATTGTAGGTATTTTAAGGTGGAGGAGGTCAGTGAGGCCATTCACAGAACGCGGAGGGGTAGGGCGACTGGGCCAGACGAGATCCTTGTGGACTTTTGGAAGTTTGCTGGCAGGGCTGGTTTAAGGTGGTTGACCGAATTGTTTAATGGCATTTTTAAAAATGCAAAAATGCCTAAGGTGTAGAGGTGGATCACCATGATTCCTTTATATAAGAACAAGGGTAACATCCATAGTTGCAACAACTACAGGGGTATTAATTTGTTGAGTCATACTATATAGATTTGGGAGAGAGTGGTAGAGTAGAGGTTGAGGAAGATAGTGTCTATTTTGGAGAACCAGTTTGGCTTTATGCCCGGTCGCTCGATGATGGAGGCAACTCACCTGGTGCGAAGACTGGTGGAGCAGTATAGGAAAAGAAAGAAGGATCTCCATATGGTATTTATCGACTTAGAGAAGGCATATGACAAAGTTCCTAGAGAGGTTCTTTGGAGATGCTTGGAGGTGAGTGAGGTCCCGGTGGCTTACATCAGATCGATTAAGGACATATATGAAGGAGCTAAGACCCAGTTGAGGACAACAAGAGAAGATTCTGAGCATTTTTCGATCCTGACAGGGTTGCATCAAGGATCGACTCTTAGCCCTTTTCTTTTTGCTTTGGTGATGGATGTTTTAACATGGAGTATTCAAGGTGAGGTGCCTTAGTGCATGCTTTTTCAATATGATGTAGTGTTGATTGATGAGACACGAGAAGGTGTGAATGATAAATTGGAGGTTTGGAGACAAACACTTGAGTCTAATGGGTTCAGGTTGAGTTAGAGCAAGACAGAGTATATGGAATGCAAATTTAATGACTTTAGGTAGGAGAACGAGTTGGGAGTTAGGTTGGAATCTCAGGTGTTGTGTAGGAGGGATAGTTTTAAGTATCTTGGTCCTTGATTCAGGGAAATAATAAGATTGATGAGGATATCTCCCACCGGATTGGGGCAGGTTGGATGAAGTGGAGGCTAGCCTCAGGAGTGTTGTGTGATAAGAAGGTGTTACTCAAACTTAAAGGAAAATTTTACAGTGTGGCAGTTCGTCCGGCCATGTTATATGGAACG
>NW_025843473.1:0-1777 GCF_002878395.1 Capsicum annuum | reverse complement strand
ATTAAATAGAAATTGAATGAAAACTATTGATTGATTCTTTTCCTTAATTCAAATAGAAGAGTACATCTCTATTTATAAGAAACTAAATAAAATAAATAAATAAAAAATATGATATTTTCCTTATAGCTATAAGATTAAATATTTTGTAATTAATAAACTCTAGACTTTAAGGAAAATAAATAATATAAAATATTCTTAGACTAAAATGAAAAAATAAAAATATTCTACCATTAATGAAAATCACAAAATAGAAGAAAGGTAAATCTCAACAATCTCCGTCAAACTCAAGTTGATGTATCCATCTACATCTCAACATTCCCCCTCAAACTCAAGTTGATGTATCCATCTACTGAAGAACATATAGAAGATATAGTTGTAGAAACATAGGAAGAAGAGGATAAGTTTGATGATACAGGTTGGGATTGGATGGAGGCAGATGATTAGACAAATAAATTCATCTGAGTATATGCTCATCATTATTTTCATCTTTTGTGAGTGATATTTTCCTTTTGTATACGTATCTTATATTCATGCTTGTTTATATCATTTTAGTTATTTTCATTTAGAAATTTATTGTAAAATAGTACAATTTTGGAGAATTGTAAAAGTCTGATTGAAAGAAATATACTGAATCATTGAAGAGGATCGTAGTCTCATTGGTAAAATCCCCCCCCTCCTCAACTTTTGATTGTAAAACCATTTTTAGTTTCTATTGGTTCATCTGATCTTTCGTATTTGGCCACTTTCTATTTTTTCTACTTCATTTGATTTAGCATTTTGTTAACCTACTAATTGCTGACAATTTATTAAAAGGTGTTGCTCATATTTTGAATTGTCTAGAATAATCATTTGAAGCAAATTGAGGGCACATGTGGGAGATTTGAGGTAAGTGAGGTTGATCTATGCATTTAAAGCATTTGGTATTTGTTGTTGTTGTTGAGCTATTCATTTTTATGGTAATTGTGAATATTTCTTAGAGTTGTTCATGTTTTGCAATTCTATTTTTGTAGAGTTGGTCATATTATGCCAATTGTTAATAGGATAAGTTAGCATATTTTTGGATGAAGGGGCTCAAAGATGTTCTGACTCACCTTATTATTTTGAAGCAAGGGAAGAAGCAGGTTTGAACTTTTTCCTTGCATTTTCTCAATAGCTAAAAGTATTAGTATGTTTTTACTCCTTTTGTGCCATACTGGACATTTTAGTTAAAGGGTACTACTGAAATATGCTTGTCTATGTTTGATTTGCATGTAAAGGATATTAATGTCAACGCCAGCTCTTAACTTTCTTTCATTACTAGGAAAGAAATGTTATCCACTAGAAATTGAAAAAAAAATCAAAATGAAGTACTGTCCACAAGAAATTGAAAAGAAATCCATACTTTGAGACAACACTTTGAGGAAGTGATATCTACGCAAAGAATAATTTTTCTATTTATTTATTAGACATACCTTATGTGCCTTTATAATAAAAACACTGGAGAGGACTTCTCCTCTATCAATAATGACTTCAAAGACTTTAATATCATGGTTGCGCTACAGATTGTTATTGTACCTCTATTTGACCTATAATCTTCTAAAGATGTTCACTGTCATGCTTTAAGTTAAGATTACACAAACTAATTAGATTTCATTAATCTTATCTCGTATTAATGAGCCTTCATAACATATGTAATCTTACAAATTAGAGAATGAGACACAAGATGATGCATCTTTTCACTCTAGCTTGTGCCATGACAGCAAAATAGTCATGTAAAGATGTACTGATAGTAATAAGA
>NW_025843472.1:0-1497 GCF_002878395.1 Capsicum annuum | reverse complement strand
ACATTCATATTAGTCAGCATGTTCATGCATATAACCCCATGCATTTAGCCTACCCCCTACGTATACTCAGTACTTTAGTTATACTGACGCAGTTGCGCTATGGTGCTTTCTTTTTATGTTACACCTTAGGTTCTGATGTCCATATTCCAGATCAGCGGTAGCATTTTAGTAAGCAGTGAGTCCTCATATTTCTAGGACATGATCGTAACATTTATTATTCTAGTAATTCAGTTTATTTTTCAGTTTAGGGAGTTAGTTGGAGACATGTTCCTTCAACTCTTTATTCAGACAGTTTAGAGGCTTTTAGACGAATATAGAGTTTTTAAATTTAGACTTTAGTATTTTTAGTTTTGTTTTGATACTATGATACCACCTTATTTTAGATATTTATTATCAAAAATTAAACCTTATGCCCTCTTTGTTCATGTTTTCGCATTTTATATGTATGTTCTTCAGTTACAGATATAGATATCAGTCATGGGTTAGCTTGTGGTCCTTCGGGGTCATAAGCACCATGTAGCGTTCTGGTTTAGAAAATAGAGGCATTATATTTTCACTTGTCCACATGGTATGTTTACATTTAAGAAGATGGTCTTTGGTATTTTTAATGGTCCCGTAACCTTTCAGTGTTGCATGATGTCCATCTTTTCTAACATGGTGGAAAATACTATCTAGGTCTTCATGTATTATTTCTCTATTATTGGTTATTTGTTTGATGATTGTTTGGATTACATGGCCATAGCACTGCAAGGGTGTTAAGAGACCAACCTAGTGCTAAAT
Source organism: Capsicum annuum (assembly GCF_002878395.1). Taxonomy (NCBI): domain Eukaryota; kingdom Viridiplantae; phylum Streptophyta; class Magnoliopsida; order Solanales; family Solanaceae; genus Capsicum; species Capsicum annuum. Next base: position 717 of record NW_025843472.1, on the reverse strand, counting down.
TGGTAGAAGTGTCACTTTATGGTCAAAGAGAGGATAGTTCTTGAGCACAAAATTTCAATTAAGGGGATAGAAATTGATAAGTCTAAAATTAAGGTGATTGAAAAATTGTCCTCATTGATTTTTATGAAGGGTATTCAGAGTTTATTTGGTCATACAAGTTTTTACAGACGATTCATCAAGGATTTCTCTAAAATTGCAAATCTATTATGCATGTGGTATAGAAGGAGGTGAAGTTCGTGTTGATGATGCTTGCCTCAAAGATTTTGAGTGCATAATAGAGGTTTTGCTCTCAGCTCCTATCAGTGTTTATTCCAATAGGACCTTACTATTTGAAGTGACGTGTGACACTAGTGGTGTGGCTCATTGAGCAATTATAGACCTGATATGTGAGAAGATACTTATCCTATTTACTATTCCAACAAACCGCTCAAACCTGCACAAAAAATTACATAGTTATTGAGCAGGAATTATTTGTGGTGGTGTTTATTTTTTAAAAATTTTGATCCTACTTCATTGCTACCAAGTCATTATGCCCAGTGATCATGTTGAACTTAAGTACCTTATGGTAAAGAAAGATGCTAAACTAATGTTGATTTGATGGGTACTATTGCTATAAAAATTTTATTTTGAGGTTAATAATTAGAAGGGCATCTAAAATCAGGTTGTAGAACATTTGTCCTGCCTAGAAGAGGAGGTGATGCTTAATATAGGGGATGA
>NW_025843471.1:0-2037 GCF_002878395.1 Capsicum annuum | reverse complement strand
CTCTCACTTAATGAAAATATACTCGGTATGTTGTTGACGTTGAATTGGAGTCCTTAAGTTTGTCGAAATATTAAGTAATACTCTTTTTGTCTCATTTCGCGCGGCTATTAAGGACTCATTTGGCCATTAAAAAAAATATTGTGAATAATATTTATGGTCAAATGCCTACTAAGAAATGTAATAAATATAAGATATAATTTACTAGATTATTCCTATTTATTAGATATTCTAATATATAGAAGAGGCTTAAAAGCATAAAGCGGTCGTCATGTCTGTTTCCTCCGTGATTTTACCATATCATCTTTAATTAATTATTATATGTCATTTAGGTATTAAAAAATTAAAAATATTTAATAAAAATATAAAATAGACATTTATGACATGTCTGCTTCAGCTGCTTCAACCGCAATTTTATTATTTCATCCCTAATTAATTACTATAGGTCATTTAAGTATTAAACCGTGATTTTACTATATCACTCCTAATTAATTATTATATGTCACTTAAGTATTAAAAATTAATAATATTTAACAAAAAATAAAATACAGATTTATGATATGTTTGCTTCAGTTGCTTCAACCGTAATTTTATTATTTCATCCCTAATCAATTACTATAAGTCATTTAAGTATTAAAAAATTAATAATATTTAATAAAAAAGATAAAATAAATAAAAAAATGATTATCAAACTATTGAAGTTTTAAATTAACTTGACATCTTATATAAGGTCTGTCTAAATCTTTTTCACAACTATTTTTTATATTAATTTTGTTATACCACTTCTAATTAGTCATATCCTAATTGATTATTATATGTCATTTATGTACTAAAAAATTAATAATATTTGATAAAAAAAAATTAAAATAGACATTTATGACATGTTTGCTTCAATTGTTTCAACTGTAATGTTACTATTTTATCCATAATTAATTATTATGAGTCATCTAAATATTAAAAGAATATTTAATGAAAAATAAAATAAATAAAAAAAGATAAATTAATTATTGATGTTTTAAATTAACTTGACATCTTATATGAGGCCCGCTTAATTTTTTTTCACAACTATTTTTTATAGTAATTTTATTGTATCACTTTTAATAAGTTATTCTGAGTCATTTAAGACATGTCTACTTTGGGACTTCAATCGTGATATTTGATTGATTCTCGAAATTATATCAGTGTCATTTAAATTGAAATAAAAGAAAAAGTATGATAAATTTCAGTAATTTAAAACTTAAATTATTCTTAAAATATAATAGACTACCAATGCTACAAAACTTTGGACAGGGAGAGTTATAAATTATAATGGCTAACAACTTAATATAGTAAATTACAATGTCAAAAAACTATTATAAATTACAATAGCTAACAACTTAAAATATCTAAAAAATATTTAAAATATAATTAATTATCACCTCATGGTCGTCCTGTCAGCTTAGTGGTAAGGGGTATTTCAGTCCTTTCACTAACTACTGTATTCTTAACTATTAGATGACATTTATACAAGTTTACACGTGTCTTAACATTTGCCAACTATGTTGCTTGAGATAAGAACGCACATGAAGCGGTGCTTGTCATTGTTACCAACAAGTTTTGACATCTATGTCTACTTTGCCCATCGTCTCTTTCTCTGTTTGCAATTGTATTGTTCTCAATTTCTTCTTACAGTTGCTTGATTCTTAACTTGATTGTTACCTTGATATTTTTGTTCTATGAATTTTGTATTTTTGTTGTTATAGAATCTGTTATCTACTTTTTTTCCTTTTTTATTTTTGGGATATGGTAGTTTAATAGCTTTTTTTTAGTTAGTTGGATGTTAATTGCTGCTTAATCTTTATTTTTTTTAACAAATATATTCGTACTACTTACTAATTTACCTTAGCCATGTTTTTCGTTTTTGTTCGGTTTGCAGGTTATTAACTTTTGGCAAAGGGGACAAATAGTCGACTTCACTAGAAAATCAATTTGCATATGCGAAGCAATTCAAGCAGATTAAATTAATCACAATGAACGGTAATCTCTGATTATTTTTTATTG
>NW_025843470.1:0-2498 GCF_002878395.1 Capsicum annuum | reverse complement strand
CTCCACACCACTCATGACTCATCACCCGTCGTATAACAGTAACTTAAAACCTGCCATTGTCATGTCATGTCAAGAAGCAAAATAATGGTAGCCCTAGAACAGTCAACAGAAGAGTTAAAGAGTTCGAGAATCAAAGAAGCCTAATTTAGAGGAAACTGAGGAGGTTAACTAGGAACGCGATGACTCCATTGGACATTTGATCCTTTGTTCTATCAAGTCAAACACAATGCAAACATTATGTCATCCATAGAAGTACTTATTTATATCCTACTAAGATGGATAATAGTATTTTTAGGGCTATTCTGAGAAGGTACGAACTACGTTTGACCTGAATTTCCAAAAAGGGATACGTAGGCGGCTTATGTTGGCTTCGGTTAATTCCTTAGGAAAATTTGTCCTTTCCCTTTATGTACGAATTACTTTTGACCTGAATTCTCAAGAACGGGATACGTAGGTGGCCTATGTCGGCTTCGGTCAACCCCTTAGGAAAATTTATCCTTTCCCTTTATGTACGAACTATGTTTGACCTGAATTTCCAAAAAAGGATACGTAGGCAGCCTATGTCGGATTTAGTCGACCCCTTAGGAAAATTTATCCTTTCCCTTTATGTACGAACTACGTTTGCCCTGAATTTTCAAGAACGGAATACGTAGGCGGACTATGTCGGCTTCGGTCAACCCCTTAGGAACATTTGTCCTTTCCCTTTATGTACGAACTACATTTGACCTGAATTCCCAAAAAGGGATACGTAGGCGGCCTATGTCGGCTTCGGTCAACCCCTTAGGAAATTTGTCCTTTCCCTTTATGTATGAACTACGTTTGACCTGAATTTCCAAAAAAGGGATACGTAGGCGGCCTATGTCGGCTTCGGTCAACCCCTTAGGAAAATTTATCCTTTCCCTTTATGTACGAACTACGTTTGACCTGAATTCCCAAGAAAGGGATACGTAGGAGGCCTATGTCGGCTTCGGTCAACCCTTTAGGAAAATTTATCCTTTCCCTCTATGTATGAACTACGTGATGACCTGAATTCTCATGAATGAGATATGTAGGCGGCATATGTCGGCTTCGTTCAACCCATTAGATTTTTCTATATAAATCCCTAGCGTAGCCTGTACTATGTTTGACCTGATTCCTGCTTCAACGGGATACGTAGGCGCCCCAACGACTCGGTCATATAACCCCAGAAAATGAAAACTGGGCAAAAAAGTTCGAGAAGGATTCTCAAAATTCGTAAGAGAAACAAAGAGAATGAAAACCAACAAAGACTTCAGATTCACTTGAGTTGATATCATTTCAAACAACTCTAAACTGGGGCAGAAATTTTAAGGAATGCCTCAAAATCTCCACCAAATATTGAAATATATTTCAAATTCCCCAGCACTAGAGGTCGAAGTTGAGATTTGAGGATCATCACCTGCGATAAAGTCTAAGAAGATTGAATCTCCGTCTTTGATAAAACATCTGGTAGAGAGCCTCGACAATGCTGAATCCCTAAAAATCCTCCGTCAAATGTCGAACATTGTCAGAATCAAAAGAAAGACGGTCGTTGAGCTAGCACACGATATGACTGGCAGAGATTTTTCAAAGTTTTGCAGGAGCTCTCGAAACTATTTTCTAAAAAATTAAGAGTACTTTCAAAAAATCTATAATAATTTTTTACTTAGTGATTGCCTAGACATCAATTAGGACGGGGGAGTCAGGGGTGGAAGTCCCAACATGATGAAGTACCTGAAAGATGGCAAAGGCAAATCAAGGATCGTTGGAGGTCAATACGGAGTAGTTTCACTCGAACTAATCATTTTTTATGGATGTAGGGATCGATACACAAAAATGAGTGTTCTTTTCGAAAAATTCCCAAGCAAGTCGGGAGCCTTAACAGAGCATATAATAATAACGGTACTTTTTGGGTAGCCCTAAAAATGGGTCTAATACCCATTTATTGAAGACCTTTTGAATTATCCATCTCATTTCTTGAGATCATGGAGGACAAATAAAAGTGTCTTGTCTACATTACAAATACTGTATTTAGAATTTTTCTAAAAAATGGTCGCTAGCAAAAGTGACTTTTTGTCTACTAATCATGTACCTTGAGTACAGGTACATGCAGAAAGCAAGGCACAGACAAACAAACTCAGGTGAAATTATCTTAAATTGCCAAGAGGGCCATCTCATATCATTGCCAAGAGGGTCATTACATATCATTGCTGAGAGGGCCATTGCATATCATTGCCAAAAGGGCCATTGCATATTATCGCCAAGAGAGCTATCTTATACCATTGCCCAAGAAGGCTATTCAATATCTGTTGACGCACTAGACACAACGCTGGCGTCGAGGATATCATCAGCATTCAATATATCGTCGAAATACAAGACATAATGCTGGCATTGAGGATATCATCAGCATTCAATATATTTGTTGACATGCAAGACACAACGCTGGAATTGAGGATATCATCATCATTCAATATCTGTTGATGCGCTAGACACAACACTGG
>NW_025843469.1:0-7208 GCF_002878395.1 Capsicum annuum | reverse complement strand
ATAGATTAATTCTCGTGTTTTAGGTTAACTAGGTCCATGGAAAAAGACCCAATTACCCTTGAACGAATTTAAAAATGGAAGTTGGGAACTAAAAATCCCAATTTTTGGCCTTGGCGCGATGCGCCACTATCGAGCCAAGCCACTGGAAATTGACAACTAGGACCTGGGAACTTAGCGCGATGCGCTGGGATCACGATGCAATATTGGAAAAATGATGAATGCCATTTTGTCTTATGGAACGATGCGCCACTGACTGAATTGATGACGTTTATGACTGAAACTTTAAATTTCCATAACTTCTTACCCGATTGTTGAATTTAGGTGAATATTATATCAATGGAAAGCTTAATGAATTCCCCATATAACAAAAAATGAAAATCTTAAAATTTCATCTTGGAATAATCATCATTCAAAGTTGAAGCTAATACTAGGCATTCTTGGGACAAAATTAGCTAAGAAAAATTTTGGGGTATTATAATATCTCCCCCTTGAGGACATTCATCCTCGAATGAGACTAAGAGAGGGGAAGTACATAGACTGACATGCACACTAAACATGAATAACTGGAATATGATCTCATGACAGACATGACTGATAACTAAACATATAAAACTGAACATGGGCATCTGATACATGTATAACTGATTCATGAATGCATAACTGAGTGTTCTTAAAGAACTAAGTCTCTTACAATTAGAATGCATGTCTGATGCATAAATATATAACTGAGATGATACATGAATGCATGACTGAATATGCAGTGGTACTTGATACCAAGTTTATACTGGGAACATGAACATAAAACTGAATACCAAGTTCTTGATGAACACTGAACATAAAACTTAGTAATCTTAAGGAGAACTGTTACCATGAGCTTGATTGGAATCGGAGGGGAAGAGGTGAGGATACTTGGTACGCATGTCTACTTCTGCTTCCCAAGTATCTCTCTCGATGGACTAATTTTTCCAAAGAACTTTAAATAGAGGGACTAATTTGTTCCTCAGTCTATGAGTCTGATAGTCTAGGATTTTGATTGGGATCTCCTCGTAAGAGAGGCTATTCTGAACATCTATGCTCTGAATAGGGACTACAACTGCTTGGTCACCTATGCACTTCTTGGGAAAAGAGACATGGAAGCCTGGATGAACAGAAGCTAGATCTAAAGGCAATTCGAGCTTATAAGCTACTTTGCTGAAATAACTGAGAATATTGAAAGGACTGATATATCAGGGACTGAGTTTTCCCTTCTTGCTAAATCTCTTTGCTCCCTTCATAGGAGAGATCTTGAAGTAGATGTAATCACCAATCTCGAACTTGAGATCCTTTCTACAAACATCTGTATAAGACTTCTGTCGGCTCTGAGTAGCCCGAAGTCTTTCTCTAATCAACTAAAATTTCTCTAAGGCATCAATACTAAGTCAGACCCTATAACGGAGGCCTCACTAACTTTGAACCAAACAATTGGAGATCTACATCTCCTACCATAGAGATTCAAATAGAGCCATCTGAACACTGGAATGATAGCTATTGTTGTATGCAAACTCAATCAAAGGCAAGTGGTCATCCCAACTACCCTTGAAATGAATTGCACACACCCTTAGAATATCTTCTAAGGTTTGAATGGTCCTTTCTGCTTGACCATCTGTCTGAGGATGAAAGGTTATACTGAGATGAACTCAGGTACCAAGAACTTTTTTTACTTTTCATAAGTGAGAGGTGAACTGTGTACCTCTATCTAAGATGATAGATACGGAACACCATGCAATCTGACCAACTCTCTAATGTAAAGTTTGGCATAATCCTCGGCTGAATAAGAGGTATGAACTGGAAGAAAATAAGCTGATTTGGTCATTCTATCTATAATGACCCAGATTGAATCATGTTGATGACAAGTTCACGGCAAACCCGTTATGAAGTCCATGTTCGCTTTTTTCCACTTCCAAGTAGGAATAATAAACTCCTGCATCAAACCACTAGGCTTCTGATGCTCTATCTTAACCTGTTGACATGTATAGCACTTAGCCACAAACTCTACAACATCTCTCTTTATTATACTCCACCAATAGATATCCCGCAAATAGCGGTACATCTTAGTGGCCCCTATAAGAATAGAGTAGTGCGCACCATGCGCCTTTACAAGAATTTGCTGCCTTAAGTCATCTACACCTGGAACACAGTAATGACCCTGACAAAGAAGAACACTATCTCCCCCTTAGGAGAAAACTCTACTTTTTGATTATGAGCTGACTCTTTCAACTTGACAAGGCAGGTATTCCTATCTTGATTTTCTTTTACCTTAGAAACTAGAGATAATTTTGAACTACTCTGAACACATATGCCACCCTTTGAGGACACAACTAAGCGAATGCCTAGTCTGGCATGCTGGTGGACTTCCTGATCTAGCTTCTTCTTACTGTCTTCCGCATGAGAAACACTACCCATGGAAATCCTACTAAGAGCATCGACCACCACATTGGCCTTTCTCGAATGACAGAGAGCACTCATGTCATAATCTTTCAAGAGCTCTAACCACCTTCTCGGATGAAGATTGAGATCTTTCAGAGAAAAGACATACTGAAGGCTCTTATGATCTGTGAAGATGTCTACATAAACTCTGTATAGATAATGCCTCCAAATCTGTAAGGCAAAAACTACGGCTGCTAACTCAAGATCATGAGTAGGGAAATTCTTCTCATGGGGTTTAAGCTGTCCAGAGGCGTAGGCGATGACCTTAATATGCTACATGAGGACACAACCCAAACCCACACTGAATGCATCACAATAAACTACAAACCCATCTGAACCATCTGGAAGAGCTAGAACAAGAGCTGAGGTAAGTTGAGTCTTCAATTCTTGAAAACTCTTCTCGCATGGATCTAACCACTGAAACTTGATTTTCTTCTGAGTCAATCTGGACATAGGGGATGAAATAGAAGTAAATACCTCAACAAACCATTTGTAATAGCCAGCCAGAACCAAGAAACTCATGATATCTGATGGAGATACAGGTCTTGGCCAGTTTCTTACTACTTTGGTCTTTTGAAGATCTACTCTAATGCCATCACCGAAAATAATATGATCAAGGAATACTATTGACCTTAGCCAAAATTTGAACTTACTAAATTTGGTGAATAACTAATGATTTATGAGAGTTTGAAGTATTGTTCTGAGATGATCTGCATGATCACACTCAGTGCGAGAATAGACCAGAATGTCATCTATGAAGACTATGATGAACATGTCCAAGTATTTCTTGAACACATGGTTCATCAAGTCCATGAAGGCTGCTGGGACATTAGTAAGACCAAATGACATGAATAGAAATTTGAAGTGACTATTTCAAGTACGGAAAGCTATTTTTGGAATGTCACATTCTCTAACTCTTAGCTAATGATAGCCGGATCTGAGGTCTATCTTAGAGAAATAACTGGAACCCTGAAATTGGTCAAATAAGTCATTAATTCTGGGAAGTGGATACTTGTTCTTGACCGTGACTTTATTGAGTTGACTGTAATCAATGGGCATACTAAGAGAACTATTTTTCTTGCGCATGAATAAGACTGGTGCACCCCACGGGGAAATGCCGGGTCTGAGGAATCCCTTATCTAAGAGATCCTTCAACTTTTCTTTTAGTTCTCTGAGTTCTGTCGGTGCCACTCTGTATGGTGGAATAGAGATAGGCTGAGTATTCAGAAGAAGATCAATACCGAAGCCTATTTCCTTTTTGGGAGAAATTCCTAGAAGATCTTCGGGAAAGTCATCTGAATATTCAATTATAATTGGAAATGATTCAAGACTGGGAGTCTCAAAACTAGAATCCTTTACATGAACAAGATGATAAGCATATCCCTTAGATATCAATTTCCTTGCGCGAAGGTAGGAAACAAGCTGACCTCTAAAAGTGGATACACTACCCTTCCACTCTAGGATAGGTTCATTCAGAAGCTAAAAATGAACTATTCTATTTCTGCAGTCTACTGCAGCATAGTAGGAATGAAGCCAATCTATGCCGAGAATAACATCAAAATCAGTCATCTCTAATTTGACTAAGTCTGCTGAAGTGACTTTCTGAAATATCATAATCGAGAAGTTCCTGTATACCCCTCGGGCTAAGATGGTTTTACCCACTATGGTAGAGACTAAAAAGAGCTCTACTAGAATTTTGAGATTGATTTCAAAATCAACTGCTATATAAGGAGTAATAAAAGACAAAGAAGCTCCTAGATCTAGCAAAGCATAAACATGTACATGGAAGATCTGTAATGTACCAGTAACTACATCAGGAGAATTTTCCTGATCTTGTCGAGTTTGAAAGGCATAAAGACAATTTGGGCGTTGCCCACTAGTAGCACTGGAAGTGGCACCTTGCTGATTTGGGCGACTGGACCGAGCTGAAGAGTGATTCTATTAAACCTGAGGACCTGGCTGAGGACAGTCTCTAACTCAGTGGCCTGGCTTGCCACAACCAAAACAAATGTCACTACCCGCCTTAAACATATCCTGATGGTGTTTACCATAAGTATGGCAAAGAGGATAGATACGAGCACTGGTAACACTGCCCTAGGTCTTAAAGCCTTGTGCTCTATCGTTTCTTACCCTCTCTAAACTTAGGAACTGGAGCACTGGTTGTAGAGAAAGCTAGAACTGATGACTTAGGAGGGAACTGAGAATGGTTTCCTCCTTCTAATTTAGGATGAGCAAAGTTGAAACTACCTGTCTTCACTCTCTTATTCTACTTCTCCCTCTATTTAATCTTGTTATACTCTATCTGCTGAGCATGGGTCATAAGTCTATCTAATGTCATGTCACTATTCAACATGGTGGATCTTCACTCATTAACCACGCTGTCGTTCACCCCTAAAGCAAACTTACTCATCTTGGATCTACTGTCTGCAACCACATGAGGGGCGTATCTAGATAATTGAGTAAACTTTAGAGAACACTCTTTCATCATCATATTGCCCTGCCTGTGGTTGATGAAATCTAGCACCTTGGCTTCTCTAATCTCTTAGGGAAAGAATCTATCTAAGAATGCAGTAAAAAACTCCTCCCACTCTATAGGACCTGTAACATCGGACCTTTCTGACTGCCACTGTTTGAACCAAGCATGAGCCATATCCTACAACTGGTATGCAGCTAGCTTAACACTCTCAACAGTAGTCACCCTATGATGTCTGTCACTTTTTGGATCTTATCAATGAATTCATGAGGGTATTCATCTAACTTAGACCATTCGGGTGAGGTCCCGAATCCAAGCTGTAGCTAACTTGGCCAGTGGGTTGGCTAGAATAACTGTTGGCCATTCATTATGAGCAGTGACTGATTGAGCAAGAGTGGTAAATACGGTCTTGAACTCTACATGAGAAACATGATCATCCATAGGTTCTTCGGGCTGAGGGGCTGACTAATTTCTTCTCTTAGGAGGCATATTCTGAAATAAAGAGAAAAAATGGACTAGACTGAGAGACTGAATTATGATTATGCTCATTGGAATAACATGAATAGTCAAAGAAGGGAAACTGTTCTTGTGACATCTCATACCCTCCTACACATAAATGTGGCGCGCAACACACCCATGTACAAGACTCTTCTAGATGTGGCTTTCAGACTTCCTTGGACTCCATTGAACCTTAGGCTCTGATACCAAGTTTGTAATGCCTCGATTTGCTGAACCGGAGTGCTACATGATGCTCAGGACCTCGAAAGACCACAAGCTAACCCATGACTGATATCTGTACCTGTACACTGCATAATATAACATGATAATATGGAAACATGCACTGAAAGGCCATAAGGTTCAATATTGAACATAATCCATGTAACATCTGAGTGGGGTAATGGAATACACAAAACAAAATTGAAAATACTGAAGTCTGAAATCAATTCTACATATAGTCTGAAAGCCTCTACTGTCTAAAAAATCTGAATAAAGAGTTGATGGGATATGTCCCCAACTAACTCAGTCTAATTAACTGTCTAATGAGATAATAGAAAAATCATCATGTCCTCGAAAGATGAGGACTTACTTCTACTCTGACTGCTATAAACTGGAATCTACTGCTGATCTAGAGCTCGTATTTTTGAACCTACGGTATAAGAACACCATAGCGCAAATGCATCAGTACGATTGAATGTACTGGTATGCATGTGCGGTAGGCTAAATACATGGGGTTCATATGCATGAACAAAAATAATAACTGGCTGACTATCATGAGCATAGGAGTACATGGATGAGACGTGATAACTGACACTGATAATGTGAGTACATGATAACTGAAACTAAATGCTGATAATTGAATACTGATAACTGATAATATTAATGACTATATTTGAATATAACTGATAACATGGGTGACTGTAACTGACAGCCCTAAATCTGATGGATCTATCTTAGTTTCGTACTATGTCTGAGTTGACTACATCTGACAGTCCTAATTTTGTAACATGAAATTATGGGAAGTAGTATTTAACCGACATGACCCAAATGTGCCATAATAGCTGATCTGGGGTCCAATCCGTGCCTTGATTGGAAGGGTGTCAATACCGTGCCACTACTAAGGATAACATATGAGAAACAGGTAACTCTAGTGAGAACAGTGGGAACCCTCATATAGCAGGTTAAGCCACCTCGTCTACCCTCATATAGCAGGCTACGATGTCTTAACCTATGTTGGCTACATAGTTCTGGAACACAAGGATTTGCTTCTAAGAATCACACCCTCATATAACAGGTAAGTTCCCATCCTTGGGTTCACTCAGTGCTAATTCCTACTCCCATCTGAATAGACACTGAACATGATTTACTGAACTAAACATTGACTGAATCACTAAATTTTGTTAACCAACAGAACACTACTAATATTTGTCAACTGACTGAGTACAAGAGATCATGGAGATTTACTGAGTCATAAGACTGTCTGAAGTCTAACGATTTATAGCTTGACTAAGAGTATCGTGGAAACATGACATGGCTCTAGGCACACAACTAATGTTTTGGGTACAAGTATCCCTAGGAATTGATAGAAGGAAACTGACATAACTTGATACGTTTATTGAAGCATTTCATCAAACGTCTAATAGGCATAAGGTTTTACATTCATGGGGATTTCATGATATCATGATAGTTAGATAAATTTTCTTAATCTAGGCATTTAATCAAACATATTACAGGCATGATACTAAGGAAAGCTATTCACCTTATCCAAAAT
>NW_025843468.1:0-1005 GCF_002878395.1 Capsicum annuum | reverse complement strand
GTGTGGTCCATTTAAATTTTTGTTGCCATTTGGGTGGACAAACGGGCCACACGGCGCGAATGGGGCATTTTTAGGCCGAATCGATGTGCTATAGCCCACGGTTTTGGGGGTGGGCCCAGGGTTCGGGCGTACTGTGGGTCAAAAATCGACCGAGGCATGACAGGGAGGTTAGGGATCATCCCTGTGTGGTCTATTTAAATTTTTTGACCATTTGGCTGGACAAATGGGAAAAACGGGACGAATGGGGCATTTTTGGGCCAAATCAGTGTGCTATAGCCTACGGTTTTAGGGTTGGGCCCGGGGTTCGGGCATGCTATTGTCAAAAATCGACCATAGCATGCCAGGGAGGTTGGGGATCGTCCCAGTTGGGTCCGTTTAAATTTTTGTGGCCATTTGGGTGGTCAAACGGGCGAAACGGTGCAAACGAGGCATTTTCGAGCTAAATCATTGTGCTATAGCCCATGGTTTCGGGGGTGGACCCGATGTTCGGGCCTGCTGTGGGATGAAAATCAATCGGGGCATGCCAGGGAGGTTGGAGATCATCCCAGTGTGGTCCGTTTAAATTTTTGTGGGCATTTGGAGATCATCCCCAAGGCATCTCTTATTTCTTGACTCACCATGTTGAGTAAGTGTTCCTTATTTAAACACTCATAAGTTCTCTTCTTCCACCAATGTGGGAGAAAGAGTGAACTTTCCAATTTGGAAGAGTGAACTTTCCAATTTGGGAGTACACTTTCTAAATTGGTGTCTCCCTTCTCTTCGTCATTTTTCCTTCATTTTTTATTCACACTTTTTCATATACTTTGAACCCAAGAATCCCCTACATGATTGGAAAATGGCTATTTTTTCATAAAATTTTTACGGACAAGTATATGATCATCAAGCAAAGACTGATTGCATCTGGATAAGTGGGTTTCCCTTTGAACTTTCTGTAGTGAACATGCATCAGATACACTCTGTCAATCGGTAGATTTGATATCTTTGAACCGTCGAGCTTTAGTGTAC
>NW_025843467.1:0-13686 GCF_002878395.1 Capsicum annuum | reverse complement strand
AATTGAGTTGAGATTTGAGTTCCCCAAGTTCAAAGGTTGCAAGAACTCTCTCTCAAGAGTAAGAAGATGAGTTTAGAGCAAGCTCGTCCATCTAATTTCACAATCTAAGGTATGTGGGATTTTAAACATGGGTAATCCTTTCATCCTTGTGCCCAAAGGCTTATTTAAACTATGATTTTCTGCAATCTATGAGATTTTACATGAATTTGAATTAGGGTTTTTCACCCATTATTATTGATTGCAATATTTTAATGTTTCTTATGAATTGAGAGTCTAACGACATGATTTTCACATGTTTTCTTGAGAAATTACAGTTGGGCCTATACCTCATGATTTTAATCCTTGAGAAGTTAATAGTTTAAATATTTGAGATATTGAAGTATATGAGTATGTTGAGATTTTGAGACAAATTGCTGAAATTTCCAGATTTCTACAGAGTTATGAATCTATATGCTATCTATTATGCTTTTGATGAGTTTAAACTTAAGAATGAATTATGGGTTATTGAGCCCTACTTGAGATTTGCAATTTTATGAACTCTTATGCTATAAGCACCATGATTTGAGTATTCTGAGATTATTGAGAAATGTTTTGACCTAATGGTCATGGAGTTTTGAATTCCACTTCACTATATGAGATTACAGATTTGATTATTGGGTTTTTATTGAACCATGAGATTATTCTAAAGTGTATTTTCATGAGATCAGCGAGATAATGTAAGGAGGGTAATATTTAGCATTGAGTTGGGTAAGTTAGTACAGTTTCTTACCCCAGAACTACGTGCCATCGTAGGTTGGGCCTAAGGACGAGATGATTTTTGGGCCAAAGGCCGAGATATTGGGACCAAGGCCAAGATAAGTGATCACTGAATTGAGGTTATACTCCTATCAAAAGTATGGCGCTCCTCCCTAAAATGGGGTCTCTTCCTTAGGAGGACAAAATATTGACTCCATGTAGCTCGCATGGTTTATATCGGTTAAGAGAACCTCTCTTGATATAAGTTATTTTCCTAGTATTAAAGTAGCGGATTTTCTCCCTAAGACCAAAGTATTTTCCCTTGATATAAGTATTTTCTCTAAAACTATGAGATAAGTTATTTCCCTAAACTAGAGAATCTTTTCATTGAGATAGAATGATTTTCCTAAATCTTGAAACAAGATATTTTCCTAAAGTGAATGAAATGCCTTCAAGTATGTTTCAAAGTTATATGATTCTGAATTCCAAGTAGTTGAGTACAAAAGAGTTATGAGTTCTTAAGCATTAAAGAAGTTTTACTCTCCATGAGACATATGAATGAGTTGAAAGTATTGTTTAAAGTTTTCTTTAGCGTATGGATAATGAGAATAAGAGAAGATTACCAATTTCAAAGTTAAACTATAATGACTCATGAGATTTGTTTTGCATGCTACATTCTACATGATTCATGAGCTTTACATTTTATACTTATTCAAGCCATGTGAGTCATTACTTATTGGATGCATGATTTGATCAAAGAGTATTGATGTTGTTTTATATAAATGCATACATCCCCACACACTCAATACATTTCCAAGTGATGATCCACATATACATCTATGTGCTACATTATCTTATAATGTAGGTTCAGGTGCTCAGTCCGAGCCTTGTCAGTGACTTTTGAGTACCTCTGTCTACATCCCTACAGTGGTGAGTCCTTTTGGTTCGAGGACCTATCGTAAGACATTTCAGTATTTAAGAGACTATGTTATTACTTTTAGTTCATTTTGAGTCAGTTGAGGACCTGTCTTAATAGCTCTCTCGTTCATTGATTAGTAAAGGCTTTGTCAGACTAGTTATCAAATTGGGGTTGTATTGAGATTTCTAGTATTGCTTGGTCATTTGGACTGAGCATTTTCTTCGTATTTTCTTTCATATGTTATGACTATGCAAGTGTTTGAATTATTTCATCTTGAAATGAGTGTTATGAGTAGAAACAGGCTCAAAAGGTTATCTTGGGGATACTTGTAGCCTTAAGCATCGTGTGACATCCCGGGAGGCAATTTTGGATTGTTACAAACTTGGTATCAAAGCCTAAGGTTTTAAGGATTCCTAGGAAGTCTGACAAGCCGCATTAAGTAGAGTCTTGATCATCAGTGTGTAGCATGCCACATCTATGAGCAAGAGGCTACAAGATATTTTAGGAAATGTTGTTTCTTTCTTTTGAATTCTATCGTGCCTACAGTTGTCTCTCTTATCTTATAATTCATGCTCTTCTATTTTAGAAAATGCCTCTTCGTAAAGCAAATGCCTGTAGGAACAATGATGAGCAACCCCCACCTGTTGATCCTTCGAATGAGACTATGTCTCATATCGAGTTTTGGGCTTCCTTTCAGGTATTAGCCTAAGCAGTCACCGCCAATGTTCAGGCCAATAACTAGGCTGGAGTTGCTAATCAATAGGGATGTGATGTAGCTATGGCTAGGATCCGTGATTTTATGCGGATGAATCCACCAGAGTTTTCTAGGTCTAAGGCAGGTGAGGACCCACAGTTGTACCTTAAAGAGGTGAGAAAGATCATGCAGGTGATGCATGCTTCTAAGGAAAAAAGTTTTGAGTTGGCGTCTTACAGGTTGAAAGACATAGCTTATGAATAGGTTGTACCGTGGAGAAAGGGTAGAGGTAAGGATGCTGCTCCTATGACTTTGCAAGTATTCCAAGATGAATTCTTGGACAAGTTCTTTCCGCTTGAGATGAGGGAGGCAAAGATTAAGGAGTTTATGAACTTGAGGTAGGGCTCCATAATTGTTAAGGAGTACGGCTTGAAGTTCAACCAGTTGGCCAAGTATGCTCCTGATTTGATTTCTGACACTCAGGATAGTATGAGCAAGTTCATGACCGGTGTTTTTGGGTTGGTACTGAAGGAGTGTAAGACTACAATGCTGTATTGGGATATGGATCTAGCTAGGTTGATGACGCATTCCCAATAGACAGAGGCAGATAAGATTAGAGAGATAGATAGAGTGAGGGGTCACAAAAGAGATAGACTTAAGCAGTATAAGTTTACCAGCCTAGGTTCCATGGAGGGAACCGCCCTCAATTTTAGAGACATCCGTCTATGCCAGCACCTTCATCAGCTAGTACTCCTACTCCTAGAGGCAGGCAGGAGCAAGTGGGTAGGTCTTTTATGTCTAGGTCGCAGAACAGTATTTGTAACAAGCCCCATTATCTTTCTTGTGCTAAGTGTGGTAAGGATCATCCCGGTGAGTGTTTCATAGATTTGAGGGGCTTTTTTGGTTATGAAAAGCAGGCACATAGACTTAGAGATTTTTCTTATGCTAGACAGGGGAACAGAGATTCCCGACCTCAGGCATAGGCTACTAGTGCACTAGCTCCTGTACCTCATCTTGCCCCTATTAGCGGTCAGTGCCAGAATAGATTCTATGCCTTACCATCCCATCAGGAGTAGGAGGACTCTCTCGATGTTGTTACTGGTATGCTCCACGTCTTTTTTTTTATGTTTATGTGTTATTGGACCTCGGGTCAAGTCTATCTTATGTGACCCACTTGTAGCTGTGAATTTCAAAATGAGTCCTAAAAAGATTTCTGAACCCTTCCTAGTTTCTACGCCAGTAGGGGAGTCAGTTGTTGCTAAACAAGTGTATAGATATTGTCCTGTTACTGTTCTTCATAGATTCATACTTGCAGATTTGATAGAGTTAGACATGGTGGATTTTGACCTTATTCTGGGTATGGATTGGCTTCATTCTTGTTATGCATCTATAGACTGTCGTACCTATGTGGTCAAGTTTTAGTTCCCTGATGAGCCAATTTTTGAGTGGTCCGAGAGTTTGGTATCTCCCAAGAGTCATTTTATCTCCTATCAGATAGCTAAAAAGCTAATATCCAAGGGTTGCATCTATCACCTAGTTGAGTCAAAGACACTAAGCCTGAGGCTATAACTATTCAGTTAGTCGATATTTTTAATAAGTTTCCAGATATTTTTTGGAAGATCTCCCAGGGGTACCTCCCAATAGAAAGATAGAATTTGGGATTGACCTTCTTCTCAACACTCGTCCTATTTCTATTCTGCTATACCGTATGGCACCTGTAGAGCTTACGGAGTTGAAAGAGCAACTCAAAGATATTTTAGACAAAGGTTTCATAAGGCCCAGTATTTCTCCTTGGGGCGCACCTGTTTTATTCGTGCGAAAGAAGGATGGTTTTTTGCGTATGTACATTGACTATTGTCAGCTTAACAAGGTCACAGTCAAAAAATAAGTATCCTCTTCCAAGAATTGATGATCGGTTTGATCAGTTGCAAGGTGCAAGTTATTTCTCCAAGATAGACCTTAGATCTGGCTATCATCAACTTAAAGTGAGGGAATGTGATATTCCAAAGATAGCCTTCCGAACCTGCTATGGTCACTTTGAGTTTCTAGTCATGTCTTTTGGGCTAACCAATGCCCCAGCAGCTTTTACCTCATGAATCGAGTGTTCAAGAAATATCTCAATATGTTTTTCATAGTATTCATAGATCACATCCTTGTGTACTCCTATAATGAGAGTGACCATCCGAATCACCTTAAAATTATCTTGCAAGCTTTTAGAGATCACCAGTTAATCACCAAATTTAGTAAGTGTGAATTTTGGCTAAGGTCTGTAGCCTTTTTGGGTCATGTTGCTTCAGCTGAAGATATTAGAGTTGATCCCCAAAAGATAAAAGATATGAGAAATTGGCCTAGACCTATCTCCCCATCTGATATTAGAAGTTTCTTGGGTCTAGTGTGCTACTATCGTCGTTTGGTTGAAGGTTTCTCTTCTATTATGTCTCCTATTACCCGGTTGACTCAAAAGAAATTTAAGTTCCAGTGGTTAGATTCATATGAGAAGAGTTTTTAGAAGTTGAAGACTCGACTTACTTCAGCCCCTGTGTTGACTTTTCCTGATGGTACAGATAGTTCTTTGGTGTATTGTAATGCCCCTAGAATTGGTTCGGGTTGTGTGTTGATGCAAAGAGGTAAGGTTATAGCATATGCCTCTAGATAGTTAAATCCACATGAGAAGAATTACCCAACCCATGATCTTGAGTTAGTTGTTGAGGTCTTTGCTTTGAAAATTTAGAGACACTATCTTTATGGTGTTCATGTTGATGTGTTTACTTATCATAAGAGCTTGCAGTATGTGTTTACTCAGAGAGAGTTGAATCTTAGGCAGAGGAGGTGGTTAGAGTTGTTAAAAGACTATGACATGAGTGTGTTGTATCACCTGGGCAAGGCCAACATAGTGGCGGATGCCCTTAGCAGATTGTCTATGGGTAGTGTTGCTCATGTAGAGGAAGGTAAGAAAGAGTTAGCTCATGATGTGTATTATTTGGCTAGATTGGGTGTTAGGTTGCTTGATTCAGCTGAGAGAAGTATGTTAGGGCAGAGTAGTTCCGAATCCTCTTTAGTTTTGGAAGTGAAGGAGAAGCAAGATAGGGATCCTAGTTTGGTCAGACTGACAGAGTTAATTAAGGGCCAAAAGACAGAGTTTTTCTCCCAAGGGAGAGATAGCGTGTTGAGATTGCAGGGTAGATTGTGCGTTCCATGTGTTGATGATCTGAGGCAGAGGATTATGGCTGAAGTGTATGGCATTCGGTATTCTATTCATCCCGGTACTACCAAGATGTACCGCAACTTACGGGAAATCTATTGGTGGAATGGTATGAAGAAGGATATAGCTGAGTTTGTACCAAAGTGTGCAATGTGCTAACAGGTTAAAGTAGAGCACCAAAGACCTGGTGGTGTGATGCAAGAATTTGGTATACCCACTTGGAAGTAGGAGGTGATGAATATGTACTTTGTGACCGGGTTACCTCTTTCGCGTCGTCATCATGATTCTATTTGGGTTGTTGTAGACAGGCTGACTAAGTTCGCGTATTTCTTGCCAGGGTACACATCTTATAGAGCTGAGGATTATGCTAGATTGTATATCCAGGAGTTAGTCAGGCTGCACAGAGTTCCCTTATCTATTATTTTTTATAGGGGCACTCAATTTATATCTCAGTTTTGGAGAGTGTTCCAGCAGGGTCATGGTACCTAAGTCCTTTTGAGTTCCACTTTTTATCCATAGACAGATGGTCAGGCTCAGAGGACCATTCAGACCTTGGAAGATATGTTGAGGGCCTGTGCTCTTGATTTCAAAGGTAGTTGGGATGAGCATTTTCCATTGTTAGAGTTTTCCTATAACAATAGTTACCATGCTAGCATCGGGATGGCACCATTTGAGGATTTTTATGGTAGAAGATGTAGATCACCCATAGGATGGTTTGAAGTGGGTGAAGCTGCTGTGATTGGGCCTGATGCAGTGTTTGAAGCTATGGAGAAAGTTAAGTTAATTAGAGAAAGGTTGAAGATAGCACAGAGTCATCAAAAGTCATATGTCGATGTGATGAGAAGAGATCTTGAGTTTGAGGTAGGTGATTTGGTTTACTTGAAGACTTCACCCATGAAAGGGGTGAAGAGGTTTGGTAAAAAGGGAAAGCTTAGTCCCTGTTATGTTGGCCCCTATAGAGTCTTGAGCCGTGTTGGTAAAGTAGCCTATGAAGTTTAGTTGCCCACACAGTTGTCAGCCATTTATTTTATCTTTCATATCTCTATGCTCAAGAAGCATATTGGCGATTCCGTTGTGTTAGATCCTTCAAAGAGTGCTAATATTCAGAATAGTCTTTCATTTGATGAGATTCCTATTAAGATTCTAGACTTTCAGATCCGTAGACCGAGGAACAAAGAGGTTTCCTTGGTCAAAGTTTTGTGGCAGAACCAGTCAGTTGAGGGCTATACTTGGGAGGCAGAAGCAGACATGAGAGTCAAGTACCCGCACCTCTTTTGCATGAGTTCAGATCAATTTTATGGTATTATTCTTCCTTAATTCAGCCCTTCTAATCTAAAGTTCAGATATATGTATCTGTTCTTGCAATTTCTGAGCCTTAGAGTGTGTCAAACAAAGTGTAATTCCGGCCCTAAAAGATTGAGAAGTGACTTTCCAAGTGATTGGTATTTAAACCATATAGAGTTTTCTTAAATTTCACTTTTTGTCATGTAGAGAATTGAATTAGCTTTCCAACGATAACAATTTCATCCAAATCCAGCATCGAGGTGAGAAGTTATGGCTGTTTTACTGAGAGTTATCAAAATCGCCCAGGTGCGACAGACGATCAGACGGACCATCGAGTGTGCGACAGACCATCTCGACCAACGCAGAAACTCCCTTTCCTGGCCCAAGTGTGATGGTCAGGACGATGGACCATCAAGGCTGCGATGGACTATTGCTGAGACCGTCGCCACTAAGGCAGTGTGGTCTCATCTTGTCCATCGAGCGATGGATGATCCAAGGACCATCGAACCTGTGACGGACCATCGATCCGACCGTCGCATTAAGGCCGTATGTCCCTTTTCTGGTCATCGTGCAACGGACGACCCGACGGACCGTCTGACTTGCGACGGACCGTCCCTTAGACTGTCGCAGCTCCCATTCAGTATTTTTAAGTCCTTTTTAAAAGGGGCTTTGGGGTCTTTTCCCTTTTAACCCTCAGATATATTCCAAACAAACTTAATAGCCTCATTATCTCCCTAAACATCCAAAGGCTAGGGTTTCTCCCTCAAGAGCAAATCTAAAACCCTTCTCCAAGAAATCTAAGAACTCACCATGGATTCTACAAATTGAGTTGAGATTTGAGTTCCCCAAGTTCAAAGCAAAAAGTCTCTCTCAAGAGTAAGAAGAAGAGTTTAGAGCAAGCTCGTCCATCTAATTTCATAATCCAAGGTATGTGGGGTTTTGAACAAGGGTAATCCTTTCATCCTTGTGCCCAAAGGCTTATTTAAACTATGATTTTTTTCAATTTATGAGATTTTACATGCATTTGAATTAGGGTTTTTCTCCCATTATTATTGATTGCAATATTTTGATGTTTCTCATGAATTGAGAGTCTAATGGCATGATTTTCACATGTTTTCTTGAGAAATTACAGCTGGGCCTATACCCCATGATTTTAATCCTTGAGAAGTTAATAGTTGAAATGTTTGAGATATTAATGTATATGAGTATGTTGAGATTTTGAGACAAATTGCTGAAATTTCCAGATTTCTACATGAGTTATGTATCTATATGCTATCTATTATGCTTTTGATGAGTTTTAACTTGAGAATGAATTATGGGTTATTGAGCCCTACTTGAGACTTGCAATTTTATAAACTCTAATGCCATAAGCACCATGATTTTAGTATTCTCAGATTATTGAGAAATGTTTTGACCTAATGGTCATGGAGTTTTGAAATCCACTTCACTACATGAGATTATAGATTTGATTATTGGGTTCTTATTGAACCATGAGATTATTCTAAAGTTAATTTTTATGAGATGAGTGAGATAATCTAAGGGGAATAGTATTTAGCACCGAGTTGGGTAAGTTACTACGGTTTCTTACCCCAGAACTATGTGCCACCATAGGTTGGGCCTGAGGTCGAGATAATTTTTGGGCCTAAGGCCGAGATATTGGGCCCGAGGCCGAGATAACTGATCATTGAATTGAGGTTATACTCCCTGGCAAGAGTATGATGCTCCTCCCCAACGTGGGGTCTCTTCCTTAGGAGGACAAAACATTGGACTCCATGTAGCTCGCATGGTTTATGTCGGTTAAGAGAACCTCCCTTGATACAAGTTATTTTTCTAATAGTAAAGTAGCGGATTTGCTCCCTAAGACCAAAGTATTTTCCTTTGATATAAGTATTTTCTCTAAAACTATGAGATAAGTTATTTCCCTAAACTAGAGTATCTTTTCATTGAGATAGAATGATTTTCCTAAATCTTGAAGTGAGATATTTTCCTAAAGTGAATGAAATGCCTTCAAATATGTTTCAAAGTTATATGATTCTAAATTCTAAGTACTTGAGTTCAAAAAAGTTATGAGTTCTTGAGCATTAAAGAAGTTTTACTCTCTATGAGACATATGAATGAGTTGAAAGTATTGTTTAAAGTTTCCTTAAGCCTATGGGTAATGATAATAAGAGAAGATTACCGATTTCAAAGTTAAACTATGATGACTCACGAGATTTGTGTTACATGCTCCATTCTACATGATTCAAGAGCTTTACATTTTATAGTTATTCAAGCCATGTGAGTCATTACTTATTGCATGCATGATTTGATTAAAGAGTATTGATGTTATTTTATATAAATGCATGCACCCCCATATTCTCAGTACATTCTCAAGTACTGATCCACATATACGTCTATGTGCTACATTATCTTATAATGTATGTTTAGGTGCTCAGTCCCAGCCTCGTCAATAACTTCCGAGTACCTCTGTCTACATCCCTACAGTGGTGAGTCCTCATGGTTCGAGGATCTATCATCAAATATTTCAGCATTTGAGAGACTATGTTATTACTTTCAGTTTATTTCGAGTCAATTAGGGACCTGTCCCAATGGCTCTCTAGTTCATGGATTAGTAGAGGCTTTGTCAGTTATCAGTATGTGGTTATGTTGAAATTTCTGGTATTGCTTGGTCGTTTGGACCGAGAATTTTCTCTTTATTTTCTTTCATATGATATAACTATGCTAGTGTTTGAATTATTTTATCTTGAAATAAGTGTTATTAGTAGAAACTGGATCAAAGGGTTAGCTTGGGGTTACTTGTAGCCTTAAGCACCGTGTGACGTCCCGGGAGGCGATTTTGGGTCGTTACATCATCATTAATATCAAACTGCACAGGTTGATGATCCATCCTTGCTCTAAAAGAGTGGTTCCAATTCATGTTATGGTTAACTGGTACACCCATATTCTCTGCACACCATAGATTAATAGGTTCTAAATAGCCATCATCTCCCAAATCATCATGATCCGGGTTAGGCACCCGACCTAGGCTATCAACATTTTGTTGATTTAACTGAGCATTAGCCAAAGCGGCAAACTGGTGCTTCTCTTATGGGTTCACCATTATACCAATCAACTGAGGTTCGAGATCAAAAGGTAATAATAGTTCTCCTGAACCTCTGGTTTGTGGCATCAACAACAATGACTCTGTAATGAACAAAAACAACAAATAAATATAAAATTTGGAAAATTGACTAACGGTCAATTAACACACTTAAACTTAATTGACAACCGTATTCCCCGACAGCGGCGCCAAAATTTGATGCACCCAAATTAAAACCCTTTTACAAGAGTGTAAGCAGCCGCTATCAAATATAGAACCCAACTAAGTTGGGGTCGAATCCCACAGGGAATATGGTGTTAATGTAAGTTATTCGTGAGACAATCGACTGATAGTTAATAGCTTCCTATAAATGGGGATCTTAATAGTTGAATAAACAGTTACTAAACATTTCAATTTAACAACGTGCGATTATGTTAATGTTTTACAGTAATATTATGAGAAACCAGAGTTGTGTTCACAATGAGTATTGGTACTTAAAAAACATTACCTATGGCTCAAGATTCTTGTGACATATAGGAACAATAGACCATCAATGTTCAAGTATAATCTAAATGTCTCCCGAACTAATTAGATCTTCAATTACCTAATTCTTCCGAACTTAGTAAATCTATATGCTTGACCAGATTTTATCTCAAGTTAATTAACCTTTTCATAGCGTTAATCATTTAATTGAAAGTTTAGCGCTTCTAAACCCCGCTGATAACTCACTTCCTATTAGATTGATTTCTTATTCCAAGCAAATCATTAACTAGGCTTAGTTTATTGTTTGCAACCAATAAACAAAAATGCAAAAAAAAAAAATTATCAAGAATTTCCTATTGTCTTACAAATCTTGATCAACTAATGTTTTACAAGACCAAACTCATAAATCTCATAACTCAGGTGGAGAAAATTAGTTACTCATACTATTAGAATCAGCAACATATATTGAATTCACTATCCAAAATAAGTAGTAAAACATACCCAAAATAAATCTTCAATTGAAATGTTCAAAAGAATGTTAAGAACCCTAAAAATGAAAGAGTTCTCTGCTTTTCCGCTGCTCTATACTTTCTCCCACTATAAAAGATAAGATACCCTAATTATGTCACTATGTTTCTTTTATAGTTGGACAAATTTTAGTTGGAATACAACCAGGGTCACGTTGTGATAAATGTTTAACTTAAAAGGGGGTCGTGGCTCGAGCCTATCACGAGCCCTCACTGGAATTATTATCAAAAAATTTGTCTAAGGCAAACATGTTAATGGGGTTCATGACGCGGTGGATATTTAACTTGAATGAGGGTCGCAATGCGAGCCTATCGCGACCCTTTACTGGAATTGTTGTTCAAAAATTTGGATAAGGCAAACATACTAGGGTCGCGATGCAGTAGCCGATTAACTTAAATGGGGGTCGCGACACGAGCCCATTGCGACCCTTAACTGGAATTGTTGTCCCAAAAATTGGCTAAGGCAAAGACTTCATTTAGGTGATAGTTTCTCCACTTGGTTCTCCTTTCACTGTATGCTTCCCAATCTTAACTGTGAATCCCTTTTCAATTCACTCCACTCAATTCCACAACCTCATTTGTTATGTGTTTCTTATTATGCATCCGCTTTCTTCAAATTCCTTAAGAAATTCACCTTGCATCACTAATCACGTCCATCAGCTACATCATGCAATTAGACATCAAAACACATTAAAAACATACATTTTTGCTCTTCGAACAAGTCGTATTATGGGTAATAATTGGTGATTTGACATATAAATACGCCCTAGATCAAGATGTGAGGCGGAGGGAGTTAGAATTTGAAGTTGACAACGGGTATTCTTCAAGGTCTCTCCTATGAAGAAAGTCATGAGATTTGGTAAGAAAGAAAAACTCAGTCTCTGTTACTTCGGTCCATATCATATTTTAAGTAGAATTTGTAATTTTTCTTGTGAATTGGAATTGTCAGTGAGTTTGGCTTTGAATCATCCTATATTTCATGTATCTATACTGAAAAAGTGTATGGTTGATCTTTATTTAGTAGTGCCTGTTGAGGATATTGGCATTAGGGATCCGTTATCCCAGGAGGAAATCCCGGTTGAGATATTGGATAGACAGGTTCAAAAATGAAGGACTAAGGATATACCTTTAATGATGGTTGTTTGGAGAAATCAAAAGGTAGAAGAGGCTACTTGAGAATCGAAAGAGGATATGAAAGCCAAGTACCATTTATTGTTCTCAATGTTAGACGAAAGTGTTTAAGGTATAAGCTTCTATTCTCTGTTATTGCATCTTGAATTTATCCCTGGATTTTACCGTACTCCTTCTATTATCATGTTAAAAAAAGTCCTAACTTCTTATTCAGGGATAAATGATTAAAAGAGGGATAATGTGAGATCACAAATAAATTTGACTAATTTATTTAAGACCCTACCGCATGTGTAAGGATATTTTTTTTACTTAAATTATGCTAAGGTATGTTAAAGGACTGATTTGGATAAGTTTTGGAATTTCTTGAAGGGGTTTGGGATCATTTTGGGACCCCCAAGGTAGTAAGGGTCCGCGATAGTGGCATGCCATGCTGCCTAAACTCCGCGATAGGAGTGTGACTTGTTGGCTAGTCACCACGATAGTGGCGCACTATGTTGCATGGAAATTTTTACCCAACTTTGTTTTTTAGTTTGTGGTAGGGGTTTTTTGGTCCTTTACCCCCTTAAATGACTTTAAAACATTGTATTAACCCCTTAGCCTTCAGTTATAAAGATCATATATTGCTCTTCTTCTCTTTAACTCCCAAATTAAGAAAACACAGGGGTTTTACAAT
The DNA here is from genome assembly GCF_002878395.1 of Capsicum annuum. Classification (NCBI taxonomy): domain Eukaryota; kingdom Viridiplantae; phylum Streptophyta; class Magnoliopsida; order Solanales; family Solanaceae; genus Capsicum; species Capsicum annuum. The sequence continues at coordinate 959 of NW_025843467.1, read as the reverse complement.
AACTCATTTCTATGGGCCCTAAACTTCAATTCCTCACAAAATTCTTCTATTTTTCATGCATATTGTACGCTCCCTATTTAAATTATGGTATTATTGCACCAATTGCTTGGTATATTAGTGTTTTTGAATGATGATGCAACAACAGTCGGAGGATTTTGCTTGGTAACACTTGCATTGTTTTTTTCTGAATTTTAATAGGTTATTTATGCTTTAATTGATGGATTGTGAAACCAAATTGATGTGCATCGTTGTATTAGTGAATTTGGTGTCTTAGGTTTCTACTGTATGGATGAATTTTGGCATAGTAATGACATTAACCTTAACCCACATTTTTATTTTAGTTTTGAACAAGGATTATATTTAATTTAATTATCTTTTGAACTCATTGCATTTCATTATAGGGAAAACAGATAAAAATGTGTTGGAATGCTTTGGTGGCTATGGTTTTGGAGTTTTTAACCGAAAATTAGAGTCTTATTTTTTAAATGAACTATTGTTATAGTTTGGCTTAAATGGAACAGTTTGCAATCCTATTGGTATGATGATAAAAAGTTGGGAATGCCTAAATAAAAGACTCCCTGGTTAATGGTTGGTTTATGTAAAAATTATTTTAATTTGGGCTAAAAGGGAATTGTATAGCTCATCGAGAAGGTATAGTCTCAGGGTGAGCAATACTGGAAACCACATTTGCCGACATTGGGGTCTATGACCATTGTTTCTGATGGACGTATTATATTTTAACAGCTATCGCCTTGTTATTTTAGTCATTCCTCTTTACTTGCATTTAACATGGATTGGGCCCTTCCAGCAGGGGGAGCCGAGCCCACATAGCGGGTGCCTAGATGGTATGAGCTGCATAGTTCGGGGATAATGTTATAAATAATCATATTTCATGTCCCTTGTCCCTATACCGATATCCTATATATATATATATATATATATATATATATATATATATA
>NW_025843466.1:0-2899 GCF_002878395.1 Capsicum annuum | reverse complement strand
AGTCCATTTTATTATTCTCAAGCCCAAAACATATTTTTTGAAGCCCAGACTCATGTCACGTATCAAGTGATGTGGCATTTCAGTCAAATTAAAGATCAGCAAAACAAGGTCACACCTTCAAATGACGGGTTGAGCCATTCAAGTTCAAGGGCCAATAAAATATCACCAAGTGCCCTAAATGACATATTTTTGGTCAATCACAAGCAATCTTATCATATAATATTTGTGATAAACTTGACGACTAGATGGACTAATTAGAATGAGGTAGAAAAGTTTGCTTACACTAAGACTGCCTACCCCTACAATTATAAACAGGGGAGTTACACAATTTTTGAAGAACACTCAGCAAGAATTGGAGCAAGTCACAACATGAACTACATAACTCTTCAAGGGAGTAGTCAACGGAGTCCTTACAGAATCAACTCAAAGCGCAGAAGTGTTGCACGACGTCCCCAAGGGTCAAACACATCTCAAGGAGGTTTGAATCATCCAATATTTGAGAAACACGCTACAGAAAGCCATCAAATCACTAAAAAGCTTAGGATAGAAGAATCAAGCGAACAACAAAATTGTACTCATAAGATTCATTTAATAAAATTATTATTATTATTATTATTTTTTTATTTTTACTTTCAGTTAATTTTCAGCACCATAAAAATTTATTGCGAACGATCATCATGTGTAAAATCATGATTGTTATATTCATCTTAAATGATTTCATATTATGATTTCATCTCTCATGAACAAATGAGCCCTAAATAGGTGTTTGGATATGTGATTTCATCTTGTAATTTGAAATCATAAGATAAAATCTATGTTTGAATATGTGACTTCATCTCATGATTTGATTTCATCCCATGATTTCAAATCATGAGATGAAATCTCAAATACTCTAGAAACTTTCATTTGAAAATTTCATATTATGTTTCACCCTTTTCAAATACAAAAATTGATATATAAGTTTATATTTTGTATAAAAATACCTCATCATTTTAAATTTTGCAAAAGAACTCATGCTCAACATGAGTAGGTTGTATTTACCATGCGAACGAATTATATTAAACAATCACTAGTAACTATTATTATTGACTAGTGAATCTTTAAAAAATTATTTTTATTTGAAAATTTGTAATCACAAACATTTATCAATTAAAAGAACATGGAGTTATGCAATTTGTTATGTGGTGTCGTTCTTATCATATTACGATATTTTGTTTATGAATTATAGGTTGCTCATTTGATAATATTATATAAAAATTAAAAAAAAATAGTTTTCACAACATGTTAGATTTACGAGTTTATGAAAAAACATGCAACTTAAAAAAGTCTAAATATATGTCCAAACAAAATTTCAACTTCATCTCAAATGATTTCTTATCATATGGTCAAATGAGTCCTAAGAAAATATACATTAATAATGGTGTTCACAAATGATACGAATGAGAGTCTAAGCGTATATTGATTATTGGTGTGCACCAATAACATAAATGAGAGTCTAAACGATAGTCTAAGCGATGTCATTAATCCATTCCAAATGAAAGTAAAAATTGTCCACGATGAACATAAAATAATGAAGAGATCTACGTACTCCTAAATAATGATTATTAAAGTACATGCAATTGGGCACAAATGAGAGTCTAAGCGATGTCATCGGACACTTTAAATGAATGTAAAAATTGATAATAATGTCAGTGTGCACACATGAGAGTCTAAACGATGTCATTAATCCATTCCAAATGAAAGTAAAAATTGTCCACGTTGAACGTAAAATAATTAAGAGATCTACGTACTCATATATACTGATTATTGAAGTCCATGTAATCGGGCACTTTAAATGAATGTAAAAATTAATAATAATGTCAGGATCATTCATTGGTTGATGCATGTTGATTGGAAGAAATTGTTATTGGTTGGTGCACACTAATTGGATGAAATTATCAGATGATTTTTATGGTATTCAATCACATGCATCAATCGATCTTAAGGACTTTTCAATAAAATTAGTGACTTAAAACAAAATTTTAAACCAAAGTTCTTTAAATATATGAATACCCATAAAGAATAAAGATTTACAATTATTTTTTATTTTTATTTTCACATTTTTGTTATTTTTTATGTAATATTCTTAAATGACATGAATTTTTTTAATTAAACTCATATAGTAATAGAGAACTAAAGAGTACTTACAATTAATAAGATGTTTGTAATGTGTTTGCAATAAATTATCTTGGATGTTGTTGTAAATTAAATTTATTTATTAATACAGAGATTTATGCTATTTAATTTAAAGATCTAAAATGTTATTGGTAAATAATATGTAGTTTTCTTTTCCTTTTATACACAAAAAATTTGAAACTTTTTTTTTTTTTTTTGTAATCTTCAATATTGTTTTAAGTGAAATAAAATTATTAAATTCACCGTTAATTTTTTTTTTTTTGGGATTCTAAAGTGAACGTTGTAATAGATTTACCCTTAAGTCATCCCTAATCGATTAAATGAGATATATATGAGCCGATTGTTTATTTCATTTTTCTCAAACTATAGTTAAAATTGGAACTCTTCACTTGCATCTTCAGTAACACTCATTTACGACTTTGTACTAAAACATTTTGATAATAACTAATCTTTTATGAAACAATCGGTGATCTATCATGGTGATAAATGAATGGATTAAAATGAGCTAAATCAATAAAAGAATGAGTCATTAACCTTAACTAAAGGTTATTTGGGCTTAAATAAGAGTTAAATGGGCTAAAAGATGTCATAGATAAGCCCAGTCAATTCCTATCATGTTTAACTATTCTTTTGTTCATTCTCTCATCATTTATTTGATGATTTTTTTTTATAAAAGCACAACTTAAGATACCAAAAATACTAAAAATTTCTTCAATTTGAAAAT
>NW_025843465.1:0-4594 GCF_002878395.1 Capsicum annuum | reverse complement strand
TTTCTTTCATTTATAGAGATATTGTCAAGGAGGGGGGGAGGGATCCTAGAGGGGCTCCTTAGAGCTTCTCATAAAAGCTGGTCTCGGTTCCAGTAGCTTTGGAATCTTTGGCGGGAAGAAAGATAGGTTTTAGCTCATTTTGTTCAATTCCACCGTGATGAATTCGATGGTTAAGATTCCCAATGAGCTTTGTCTAATGATTTACATCATCGTAGTCATCTACATATTGTGACTAAAGTTTTTTAGCCCCAACTGAAGCCATCTATTACCAGTTAGGCTAAGTATAGGGGATTTTGAATTAGAATAAGTACTAGTTTCCCCTCTATCATAAGTCTTAGTAGAAACAATAGCTGAGATAGACATATTTCTAACTAAGAAGTTGGTTAGTGATCCAACGTTAGAGGTTCCATCATGTAGACTATCAAAGAGAGAGTTGGAAATTGATTCAGGTTTGCCATTAAAGAATGTTCAGTGGAAGAATAAAATTTACCACTACTTTTAGGGGTAGTGTTAGCAGTGAAGTGAGTAATCTTAGAGGTATTAAGGACTCTTGGTTATCACTCATCATTTCTACTAGGGGTAGTAATTAATAAAGAGTTGATAGATTTGACAATTATGTTGCAGGGATTAATGGACGCCGACGGTCCCTTTGCAATGGCTACTAGCATTTAGTTAATAAAGGGAGATAAATAGTGGTTCTTAAGCTGAGGGGTTTCTAACTCATTATCATAGAGAGCATGTTTTTTCTTAGAGTGTTGTGGGAAAAGTATGGATTGGGCCTTTAGTGAGCCTAGAATAGTCAAATTGTAAGACCCCGCAAAGCACCCTTGTAGTTGAGCCTTGAGCGTGTTAAGTGAAGTGTAATTCTGACCCTAAAAGATTGAGAAGAGACTTCCCAAGTGATTAGTGATTTAATCTTGTTGAATTTTCCTAAAAATGACTTCCTATAGTGTAAGGAATTGAATTAACTTTCCAATGATACCAATTTCATCCAAATCCAGCATCGAGGTGGGAAGTTATGGCCATTTTACAGAGAATTATCGAAATCGCCCAGGTGCTACGGACAGGTTGACGAACCGTCGAGTTTTTGACGGACCATCACTGAGACCGTTATATCAAGACCGGCATATCAAGGTAGTGTGTTTTTTTCAGACCGACGTACAATGGACGATCCGACGGACCGTCGCTTTGACCGTCGCATCCCCTGTTCAGTATTTTAAGTCATTTTTAAAAAGGAATTTTCGATCTTTTCTACTTTTTTATCAACCAGATATATTCCAAATGAAACAAATAATTTCATTCATCATCCAAAACCCAAGAGAGCTAAGGTTTCACCCTCAAGATCAAATCTAAAATCCTTCTCCAAAAAATTCAAGAACTCACCATAGATTCTACAAATTGACTTGAGATTTAAGTTCCCCATGTTTGAGAGTTGCAAGAACCCTCTCTCAAGTGTAAGAAGAAAGTTTGAAGTAAGCTTGTTCATCCAATTTCATAATCTAAGGTATGTGGGGTTTTGAACAAGGGTAATCCTTTCACCCTTGTGCCCAAAGGCTTATTTGAACTATAATTTTCTGCAATCTATGAGATTTTACATGATATTAAATTATTTTTTTTCACCCATTGTTATTGATTGCAATATCTTGATGTTTTCCCATGAATTGAAAGTCAAATAGCATGATTTTGCATGTTTTCTTAAGAAATTAAAACTGGGTTTATACCCTATGTTGTGACTCCTTGAGAATTAAGAGTTTTAATGTTCTAGAAATTGAAGTATATGAGTATCTTGATATTCTGAGACAAATTGTTGTAACTTCCAGATTTCTACATGAATTATGAATTTATATGCTATCTATTATGCATTATGATGAGTTTTAACTTGAGATTGAATTATGGGTCATTAAGCCCTACTTGATACATGCAATTTTATGAACCATTGTGCTACAAGAACCCATGATTTGAGTATTTTAAGATTAATAAGAAATGTTTTGACCTAATGGTCATAGAGTTTTGAAATCCACTCTACCACATAAGATTACATATTTGATTGTTGGGTTCTTATGAACAATGAGATTATTTTGAAAGTAGATTTTCATGAGATGAGCGAGATAAACTAAAGGGAGTAGTATTTAGCACCGAGTTGGGTAAGTTACTAAAGTTTCTTACCACAGAACTACGTGTCACCATAGGTTTGAGATTTTGGGTCCGATGCTGAGATAAGTGATCACTTAGTTGAGGTTATACTCCTTGGCAAGAGTATGACGCGTCTCCCCAATGTGAGGTTTCTTCCTTAGGAGGACAAGACGTTAGACTCTATGTAGCTCACATGGTTTATGTTGGTTAAGAGAACCTCCCTAATCTAAAGTATTTTCCATTGAGATAGAATATTTTCCCTAAAGCTTTGAGATGAGATAGTTTCTAAAGTGAACAAATTTCTTTTGAGTATTTTCCAAAGAAGGAAGTAGTTTTCTCTACTAATAAGAGTTGATCATCAGTTTTTAAACCAAAGTCATATGATTCCGAGTTTCAAGTGTTTGAGTTCAAAAGAGTTATAAGTTCTTGAGCAATAAAGAAGTTTTACTCTCCATGAGACATATGCATGAGTTGAAAGTATTATTTAAAGCTTTCTTCTTCCTACGAGTAATGAGAATAAGAGGAGAGCACAGATCTTAAATCCAAAGTATAATGACTCACGAGATTTGTGTTACATGCTTCATTCTACATGATTTATGAGCTTTACATTTTAGACTTATTCAAGCCATGTGAGTCATTCTTATTTGCATAAATGATTTGATTAAAAAGTATTGATATTGTTTTATGTAAATGCATACACCCCCATATACTCAATATATTCCCAAGTGCTGATCCACATATACGTCTATGTGCTACATTATCTTATAATGTAGGTTCAGGTGCTCAGTCCCAGCCTCGTCAGTGATTCCCGAGTACCTTCGTCTACATTTCTATAGTGGTGAGTCCTCATGGTTCGAGGACCTATCTTCAAACATTTCAGTATTCGAGTGTTTATGTTATTACTTTCAGTTCATTTTGAGTTAGTTGGGGACCTGTCCCAACGTCTCTCGAGTTGATGGAGTAATAGAAGCTTTGTCATACTAGTCATCAGACTGTGGTTGTGTTGAGATTTCCAGTATTGTGGTCGTTTGGCCGAGTATTATCTTCGTATTTTCTTTCATTTGATATAACAGTGCCAGTTTTTTGTATATTTCTTCTTGAATAAGTTATTGTGAGAAGTGATAGGCTCAAAGGGTTAGTTTGGGGCTACTTGTAGCCCTAAGCACCGTGTGACATCCCGGAAGGTGATTTTGGATCGTTACAAACTTGGTATCAGAGCATAAGGTTTTAAAGGAGTCCTAGGGAGTCTGACAAGCTAAGGTTTTAAAGGAGTCCTAGGGAGTCTAACAAGCCGCGTTGATCACTACAACAAAATTGATATATAGCTACGAAATTATTATCTACGACATGAAATTCGTCACTAATTGTTCACCTTTTATGACAAAAATTATACTTCGTATCTAAATACATGAAGCACATACTTTTAGTGACTAAACGTAAAATTTTGTAGCAAAGTTTTGTCTTTTAAAATTTTTCACCAATAAATATTTTGGAGCCATTTTATTGAGTGTCATTTGTGACGAATTTTAAGTTTTCAGTGACGCCCTTTTTTATCACCAATAATGGATCCAATCCGTGACAAACTATTTTTTATCTTGAATTAGTTATAATTTTAGACACAAAAAAAATTCTTAATAAAAATAAGTTATCACAATAGCGATAAATTAGAGTTCGTAGATAAATATTATAAGTTTTAGCTACAAAATTTGATATTTAATTGTGACCTCAATTTTTGTTACTAATACTATAAACAATCAATGATACTCATTTTATTGTCTCTAATAATGGATCCAATTCATGACAAACTATTTTTTGTCATGAATTAGTTATAATTTTAGACATAAAAAAAATTCATCATAAAAAGTTAGTTGTCGCAATAGCGATAAATTAGAATTCATAGTTAAATATTGTAAGTTTTAGCTACAAAATTTGATATTTAACTGTGACCTTAATTTTTGTCACTAATACTATAAACAATTAGTGACGCTCATTTTATTGTCTCTAATTAATCTATGATTCAGTGACAATATAATTTTGTCACAAAATATGCCATCGTTAAGTAGTGATGATTTAGAATTTATAGCTGAATAATTTAGTTATTTTTTTATGCAAAAAATTTGTGTAGCTAAATATAAATTAATCTTTAGCTATTTTTGTTTATGATTATAGAAAATTAATTGTATGTTGATATAGATATAGAAAACAAGACTCAATCTAATTGTGTGAAGGTTGATGTGAACTTATTGAATGAATTTTTAGGAAGGTATGAAGTCAGTGTGTTAATCTTGTACATGTGAGAAACATTTTAAGTAGACCGAAGTTGAATATTGTCAAGTAATTAATTAAAGTTTGAAGCTATCATATTGTAAGTTTTAGCCACAAAATTTTATATTTAATTGTGACAATAGTTTTTATAACTAATAATTCAAAAAATTAGCAACGATCATATTATTGTATTTAA
>NW_025843464.1:0-1527 GCF_002878395.1 Capsicum annuum | reverse complement strand
ACATAGTAAATCTTGAAAAGAGCAAAATTTTATAATTTAAAAGGGTTTCTTTGACTCCATGGATGAAACAAATCCATGGAAGAACATCTAATATACCTGAGTTACTGAATTTGGAAGGATTAATGGAGAGTTCTTGAGATTTGACCTTGATTCTTGAGAGCTAGAGTTTCTTGTTCTTGAAAGAGGATATTTATAATTTCAGAGAAAGTGAACAATGATGAGTATTTAGGTCAATTAGGGGTTAAATTTTGTATTTAGGATGAGGTTAGGGCTTGAGGAAAAGACCCAAATACCCTTAAACGAGTTTTAAAATGTAAGCTAGAAATTGAAATCTCAATTTTTGGCCTTGGCGTGACGCACCACTTTGCTACAAGCCACTGGAAATTGGAAAATTAGGACCTATAAAAATACGGTGATGGTCCACTATCGTGGTAAGCCTTGGGATGCCATTTTGTCTACCTCCGCGATGCGCCAACATCACGGAGTCCCAATGGAAATTAACAAACAAGAAATTGGCCTACTCCATAATGCGCCATAATCACGGAGTCACAATGGAAATTGAAAATGGTCATTTGGGTTGTCTACACGACGTGCTAAGAGCTAAAATGATGGTATTTAACGACTGGAACTTAAAATCGCCATAACTTCTTACTCGGTTATCAGATTTAGGGGAATTTTAAATTGTTGGAAAGATAATTAAATTTCCTATGAAATGGTAGGATCTAAACAGAAAAGTAATGATTTTTTCAAAAATTTCATATACGAATACTTATGTATAAGGATTTAAATTATGCTAGGGAAATGCGGGGTGTTACAATTACCCTTTTGAAAGATGAGGCAGTGCATGTTTAGAAAGTCCATCTAATTTTCCTTTGTGTGTTTCCTATGTTAGTCATACTTATAGTGATGAACTTGAAACTACTAGTAGCACATATATGAGGACACGATAGTAAAGTTGATTTGTGTGACACCTTTCCCTACCCCTTCTTTTCTCAGGATATTGACAATGGTAATATAGGGGGTATGTCTAATTATAAAGATGGAATCTTATGGAAAAGTGAATATAGCCTTGAATTCTTGGCTTCTTCTCCCATTTGACCCCAGTGACTTATTGGGTTGATAAAATTTCAATACAACCAATTTGGTGCTTGGTCAAGACGACAAGAAAAGATTGATTGTGGATGTTGGTATCCTTACCTATGATGGAAAGTCTTTCTTGGGGATTTACAATCCACTTGATAGACCCAAGTTGTACATGGGAGGAATTTCCAACAATGTTAAGTTCTCATTAAAAAGGGGGAGTAATAAAAGAAATCTAAAGAGTTCACCATTGAGTGTTTCCACTCTTGACCAAGGTATCACTACTTGTAGGTCAACAAAAGAATTCCCTCTTGAAGACACTTTGGATGAATTCCTTTCTAGTGACACCCTTCTTTGTGACTTGGTTTTGATTGGAAACCCCATTCTCAAAGGTGGTAAACTTAAGTAAAATGTGTCATTACCTCTTTAGGGTATTGCTTATATACT
>NW_025843463.1:0-1635 GCF_002878395.1 Capsicum annuum | reverse complement strand
AGAGGCAATAGTTTCAAGCGACAGTCCCTGTCTTATTTCTTGAATATATGTCTCAGCTTTATGTTACATGACCCATGATTTTTGCACTCGTGTTTCTCACAGTGCCAAATCCAAGGAACTCACTCTATGTTATATTTATGCTGAGCTGACCCTCTAATCATGATCTAGGTGGTTTCTATAAAGTATTTCATGCCTATCATACCGTGTCTTATTTTATAGGTGTTGCCTTAAATAGTATGACTGATAGGAGTCGTAATTGAGAAGTAACCCTCATATCCTTGATGCTTCAACTCTAGTTCTGCGTTGACCCTTCTTTTCGTCTTATAGTAGTAGCTATAGAAGTATAGTAATGCTCTAGATAAGGGAGTAGATTTAAGGAAATAGATAAGGGTAAAAGAGTAAGATAGGATTTTGTTATGTGAAATAATTATGAAGAGGAGATAGGGTGAAACCTTTGTGATAGTGATCAAAGTTGGGAAATCTATGAAGTGGGTGTAGGAATGATAGGAGCAAATAGGGAAATTGATAGATACAAACTGTGGTGATACGTGGCTAGTACTCACCGATTTAAGACATGAGGTTATTTGGTTATAGTGATGAAATAAGGTTGTATTATTGGAGAGGTCTGAAGTAAGGTCCAATAGATTATTCTAGCACGTTTAGCTCTGAGTTGGGCCTTGACATGGAAGAAATATACAATTATACTCAGGCCCTTATAGTTATGTGTCTTGCAGGGAAATTAGGAGATTGAATTGTTGGGGTATTATGTTCATAGATGAAAGGATAGTGGAGAAGCGTGGTTATATTTAAGGGTTATTAGATACATTGCGTAGGGTTAAACAAGCTGCTTGAGAGGTCGGAGAGGACATAAAGTCCAAACATCCATTCTTTTTCTCCGCTCTGGGCAATCGTGCTTAAGGTATGTGTTTTCCTTAACATGTTTGTTTTTTAACTTTGTTAAAGGAAAGTGTGGTTGTTTTTTGTGTTAAATCATGCTAATGGATGCCTTGACTCATCATTCAGGGATGAATGATCCTGGGGAGGAGGGAGGGCGGGAGAATGTAACACCCCAAATTTTAGTCCTTGGAAAATTCCTAAGCTTTCAGCTCACTTCCCAACCTACGAGTCACCTTATGAGTTGTAAAAGGGTCATTACGGGTTAGGAGACCCAAGTCGTAAGGTGACTAGTAAAGGTGTCCCTTTGTTTTTTCCTTGAATATGACTTGGCTTAATAAAATGTAAAGACTCATTACAAGGTGTAGTGTTCCAATCATAGGGTGACCAGTGTGTTGCTCAAACTCTATGACTAGAGTATGACTAGGATGTAACTAGTCATATGGACTCTTTATGAGTAGTATAGTCCCTTCTGTAGCCAAACAGTATGGTAGCCCTTTGTTTTTGTTATGACCATAACTTCTCTAGATGAGTTGTAACGTGTGTGTATGATTCGTATGACTCTAATTGTAGTCAAGATAGTGTGGCTTCCCTATACTTCTTCTCAAACTATGATTCATGCTAAAGCATTATAATGTGTCCTCACGAGCCGGAGGGTGACCCGTACTCACTAGCAACAACTTTTCTGATTTCAATTAGGTCACTTTGGAAATTTCCCCTTTTCCCCAATAATACCCATGA
>NW_025843462.1:0-2222 GCF_002878395.1 Capsicum annuum | reverse complement strand
CGGGGCATTTTCGAGCCAAATCGATGTGCTATAACCCACGTTTTCAGGGGTGAGCATAGGGTCCGATGGTGCCGTAGGACAAAAATTGATCGGGGGGTGGCAGGGAGGTTGGAGATCATCCCAGTGTGTTCCATTTATTTATTCGAATCCATTTGGATGGTCAAATAGACGAAATGGCACGAACGTGGCATTTTTGGGCCAAATTGGTATTCTATTGCCCACCATTTTGGGGGTAGTCCCGGGGTCTTGGGGATCGTCCCAATGTGGTCCATTTATTTATTTGAGGCTATTTGGGTGGTCAAACAGGCAAAATGGCACGAACAAGGCTTTTTTAGGCTAAATCGTTGTGCTATATCTCTCGGTTTTTGGGGTGGGCTCGTGGTTCGAAGGTACGGTGGGCTGAAACTCGATAAATGCATGCCCGTGATATTGGGGATCATTCTTGTGTGGTTTGTTTATTTATTTGAGGCCACTTGGGAGGTCAAACGGGCTAAACAGCGCAAATGAGGCATTTTCTGGACAAATCGGTGGGCTATAACCCACAATTTTAGGGGTGGGCCTGGGGTTCAGGGGTGTCGTTGGCCAACAATCAATCGAGGTATGCCAGGGAGGTTGGGGATCATCCCATTGTGGTCCGTTTATTTATTAGAGGCTATTTGCATGGTGAAACAGGTGAAACAGAATGAACAGGGAATTTTTGGGCCAAATTGGTATGCTATAGCCTACAGTTTCGGGGTTGGGCTTGGGGTCCGGGGGTGCCATAGGACGAAAATCGACCAGGCTATGCTAGGGAGTTTGGGGATCATTCCAGCGTGGTCCGCTTATTTATTCAAAGCCATTTGGGTGGTCAAACCAGCGAAACAGCGCGAACGGGATATTTTTAGGCCAAATCAGTGTGCTATAGCCCACCATTTTAGTAGTGGGCTCGGGATCCGGGGGTGCCATAGGCCAAAAATCTATCAGCGCATGCCAGGGAGGTTAGGGTCATCCCAGTGTGGTCCGTTTATTTATTCGAGGCCATTTGGGTGGTCAAACGGGCAAAATAGCTCGAACAGGGCATTTTTAGGCCAAATCGATGTGCTATAGCCCACGGTTTCGAGGGAGGGCACGGGGTCCAGTGGTTTCATATGCGAAAAATCAATTGGGGCATGGCTGGGAGGTTGGGGATCATGACAGTGTGGTCCGTTTATTTATTCGAGGCCATTTGGATGGTCAAACAGGCAAAACGGTGCAAATAGGGTATTTTCGGGACAAATCAGTTGTTGTAGCCCACGGTTTTGAGGGTGGTCCCGGGGTATGAGGGATCGTTACAGTGTGGTTTGTTTATTTATTTGAGGTTATTTTGGTGGTTAAACGATCGAAATGGCATGAATGAGGTATTTTCGGGCTAAATTGGTATGCTATAACCCACGGTTTTGGGGTTGGGATCGGGGTCTGAGGGTGCCGTGGATCGAAAATCGACTGGGGCATGCCAGGGTGGTTTGGGATCATCCTATTATGGTTTGTTTATTTATTCGAGGCCATTTGTGTGGTCGAACAGGCAAAACGACGTGAATGTTGGATTTTCAAGCCAAATCGTTGTTCGAAATCCCACGATTTTGGGGGTGGGCCTGGGGTCCGGGGATGATGGGGGCTAAAAATTAACCGGTGCGTGCCAGGGAGGTTTGAATCATGCCAGTGTGGTCCTTTCATTTATTCAAGGGCATTTGTTTGGTAAAACAGGCAAAACGGGTGAACCGGACATTTTCGGGCCAAATTGGTGTGCTATAGAAAACAGTTTTGGGGGTGGCCCCAGGGTTCGTGGGTGCCGTTGGCTGAAAATCGACCGAGGCATACCAGGGAGGTTGGGTATAGTCTCAGCGTGGTATATTTATTTATTCGAGGCTATTTGGGTGGTCAAATCAGCAAAACGACACAAACGGGGCATTTTCAGGCCAAATCGGTGTGCTATAGCCCACTATTTAGGGGTTAGGCTAGGTGTTCGGGGGTGATGTAGGCCGAAAATAGATCGGGGCATGCCAGGGAGGTTGGGGATCATCCTTGTATGGTCAGTTTATTTATTTGAGGCCATTTGTATGGTCAAACGGGGAGAACGGCGCAAATGGTGCACTTTCGATCTAAATCGTTATGCTATATCACATGGTTGCGGGGATGGGCCCTGGTTTCGGTGATTCCTGTAACACCCCACATTTTACATGTACTAGTAATGTTCACATAAAATG
>NW_025843461.1:0-1099 GCF_002878395.1 Capsicum annuum | reverse complement strand
TTTACAGTTCATTACTATTCACGGTTCGATCGGAATGTTCATAACTCATCGCTCGGGTGTCCTTTTTGGATGATCCACATATCGTTGGAAATCTGATTCGATAATATACGCGATGGTGGGTCATAATCAAAGATATTATACACGGAAACTTTACAATTCACTCTAGAAGATAGAACCCAACACATTTACGCACAAAATTTCAATGAAAAATTTCCTGGGGTAATACATTATCCCTCCTTGGAAACATTCGTCCTCGAATGACACTAGAAATGCCAAGATTAGATAGGGAATAGATCATACAGATAAAACCATTCATTAGACTCATCACCACATCGTTCCTCACTCCGAATGCAACATAGAATGCATAAATTCAAGAAACTACAGCTGAACACATAATAAATGACAGCTGAACTACTGCAACTTTTATCAAAAGTGCAGGATGTAGGAAAGAACGGTACCTTTGGCTTGATCGGAGTTCGCAAAAAATAGGTGCGGGTACTTGGATCGCATATCCGCCTCAGCTTCCCAAGTTGCACCATCAACAAGTTGGTTTCGCCACAACACTTTGACCAAGGGAACTTCTTTGTTCCTCAGTCTTGGGAGACTAAAATCAAGAATCTCAACAGGAATCTCATCAAAAGAAAGATTTTCTTGAATGTCAGCACTCACAGAGGAATCCACTACCACAGCATTGCTAATATGCTTTCTAAGCATGGAGACATGGAATATTGGATGAACAGAGCACAACCCAGAAGGCAACTCGACCTCATAAGCTACCTCACCAACACGGCTAAGAATTTTGTAAGGACCAACATAACGGGGACTAAGTTTCACCTTCTTTCTGAATCTCTTCACCCCCCTCATGGTTGAAATTTTTAGATACACTAGGTCATAAACTTCAGGTCTCTCCTTCTAACATCCGCATATGACTTCTGATGACTCTGCGCAGTTTTCAACCTTTCCTTAATCAACTTAACTTTTTCCATAGCCTCAAATACTGAATTAGGACCACTTACAGCTGCTTTACCCACCTCGAACTAACCTATGGGTCATCTACACTTCCTCCCATATAAGGCTTCAAACAGAGCCATGCCAATAC
>NW_025843460.1:0-4022 GCF_002878395.1 Capsicum annuum | reverse complement strand
ATAGTAGTGGAAATGGAAAATAAGGGCAAGCATATTGTATGATACTCATCGACTGGAGAGATTCTTTGTGAGCGTGAGTATTGCAGTGATATCCCTTGTTTCTTAATAGACAAATTGGTAAGTAAGATTTCCTTTTTGGGAGAAGACATGTAAATAAACTAAGATGGGTGACATTGTCATATTCCAAGCAAAGAGAAAAAAGGAGCGTAGTAGAATGCCATTGATGGAGAGTCGCTTTTAGAGAGTGCATAATTCTTGTATTGTTTTTTGAAGTCTTTCGCACCTTTAAAATTGTGTTTTATACTGAGCGGAGTAGTGAAACTGTCTTTACCCATGCATAATTGCTATTTGTTGGTGAAAATCAAGTTCAAAGTCTTTGAGATTATTTAATAGCATAAATGGGATTACATGTGAAATTGTATCATGGTAAGAAGCAGTGTTTCTTGAGGAAAAGCAAATATTTAAGTTGGGGGTGTTGATGACTGGTGAATTTGCCACTTATTGACATCTGATTTGTGCCTATACTACTGTGTTTTAAGGGTATGAATAAGACTACTTTGTGATTTAAATGCACTAATTCCCATGATTTGTAGGTACATAGTTGCTGAGATAAAAGAAGTGAAATGAGCTAAAAAAGGATAAAAGCAAGAAGAGCAGTGCAAAAGCTGGAAAACCTGTTTAGAATGGGACTCAGGTACTGCAATCATAGAGCTGCCACCACGATTGTGGTAAGTCAAGATGTCAACAAGCCGCGATCGCTTGAAGAATTTAACAATCTTGGAGCCGCGACCTCGGTATATCCACACGCGATCACGTAAAGGCGGGATTTTCATCTAAGGAAAAATTGTAAAAGTACATAGCCAACCCTATTTTCCTATTTAAAAGCTCAAAACACTCATCCATGAAAAATCATTCTACAACCCTACCTCCTATCCTTAGTCTGGGGTTTTTGTAACTTCTTAGAGCTTGGAGCTAAATTTGTACTAATTATGAGCTAAGAAGACATTAGAGTAAATTCCAAGTTGAGAATTGGCAAATCCCATTGAGTATTCATTCAAACTTAAATTGTGGTTTGCATTCTCTTTACTTTTGATAAACCTATTTAATAGAGATTTTGGTTTAATCTAGTTTATTATCATCACGAGTAGCTAGTTCTTACTCTTGGGATTATGTTAGAATAAAGTATAAATTGTGTGGGCTGTGATTCATATGTGCTTATGTGTGTTTGTTGTTGGTGATGGGTTCTTCTATTTCTGAACTAAATTTGTTGGGATTTATAGGTGAAAGCCCAAAATACCCAAATGGGTTTGATGGATTTAAATCCCAAGCTCTTGAAAGCCTAAACCATCCTTGAATGAGGGGTTTGGGTGAACTTTAGGAACCTACATCATCCTTGAAAGAGGGATGTGGGAACTAAGGAAATAGTAGACAATTATGGGCAAAGTTTGCTATTTTTCACTATCTTATAAATAAGGGTGATCATAAGGTTAACTATATCATAGGTATCATCCTAGAAATTGGGAAATCCAATTGAGGTGTTTGGTGGTTTTAATTGTCGTACTTGTTAGGTACTCAAAAATATAAATGGGTGACATCTTTGAGGCTTTGTTGAACAACTAGCCTCAAGACCTTTAAACCTAGTCTACCACATCATCAATGAATAGAATTTGCACCTATTCATCACGTACCCATGCATAACTTACCCCTAGGATAGAGTAATCCCAAGATACATGCCTAATTAATTATACTCTAATTATTCTTAGTCTCAAATTAGTCCCTTAGAAGCTCAATAATTACTCTCACATTAGCAAAAATTGAAAACCCCCAAACCATTTTGTACCATAGGTTTGACCCTAGCAAGAAACTATTATTTTGGACTTCATTAGTCGCCACTCACATTGTTCGTCGTGGATTTTATCCTGACTCCTAGTTGGGTAAATACATTGACAATGACCGTCTTGCACTTAAATTAACGTGTAAATTGAGCGTTATTAATGAGTTGTATAGGGGAGTCATGAGTTCGGAAGTGGACTATTTTGGGTACAGTTATTGTGTAAAAGTTAGGTGAGTCTTACCCTTTGGATATGACTCAATGGTGCATGGTCATACCCTTAACAATGTGTGTGACCTAGGAAAATCCTAGGGTACGAGTTAGGGTACCACCGTACCCTAGGGTACAACTACTTAAGTGAGTCGTATGGTGAGTCGTACCCCTAGATGGGTTAAATTTCTAGCTTTTAACTAATAGCATTATGGTCATTTCCCATGCCTAAAACCCTAATCCCTCTCACTATATAAATGTGTGTAGCCTCCTAAACATCTATTTTGATGGATGAAACACCCTAAATACTCTCTCAAGTTCATCTTTATAGAATAAAAGGCTAGGGTTTCAAGGGTGATCTTCAAGAGGAAAAGGGAAGTCAATATTGTTGCTGATCCATCTTGTTTAAGGAATGTAGATCTTCCCTTTCCTAAATAACTTTGAACCCATGTATTTCACACTTGTATTAGTAAGTGGACATGGTGGTTTTGAAATCAAATGAAAAGGGCTTTGTTGCCTAATGATGAATAATAATGATTCTTGGTTAGACTTATATTTATATATGTTATTGATGGTAGTTTGCACACATGAATTCTTGTTTTATGTGGTATAAAATATGGTATTGAGTCACCCTATCCTTGATAATTTCTATGATGAAATTGGCCTTGGTAAAGGCATGCACACAAGGTGTTTGTGAAAATGTCTAGTTACATGATACTAATGTTTTGAACTAGGCAATGGACCAATATGTATGAATTCTTGATAATGATACAATGAAGTTAAAATAATCCAAGTATTGTGTAATTTAAGACCTCGATGGTTTGATGAATAAGAAAGGGGTTAAGTCCCTAACATAAAAATGAGCTTGAATTGTGTGTTAAACTAAATTGTGGTGTAGAATTGCTGATGAAGTGTGAATGACTTGTAAAAGTCTTGAGGATCAGAGTTTGAATTGTATGATGAGTGTATCAAGGAATTGGCATATTGAAATGATTGAGCAATGAAGGCTCCTATGAGGACCATATGGTCATGTATGGTAATGAATTGGCTTGGGGTTAGAGTCCTCAATCTAAAATGGCATGAGTTTAGAGTCCCTTTCAAAATATGTGAGAATATGGTTATATTCCCTTGCTTGAATGAATGTGTGTGAGTGGTTAGAGTACCTCACTTATATGAATCTATGTGAGTGGTTAGAGTGCCTCACTTATATGAATGTGTGTGAGTGGTTAGAGTCCCTCACTTGAATAGATGTATATGTGGTCGAAGTCCCTTACTTGATGATATGTGAATATGATTAATGTCCTATACTTAATGAGAAATGCTTGAATCTATAAGTGTGGAAGGTTAGAGTTCTCCTTTGCATATATGAGGAATGAGTGCTCCCAAGTGTTGCTAAGACTTGTACCCTTGGTTAGCATATGACATGTCTATATATAGGATAAGTTTATAAATCTGATTGAATATGATATATTGCTTATTGTTTAATGATGATGCTATGTTATCCTTATCCTTTAGTTACATGCTAGCGTTCCAACCGTTAACCATCACTGGAGCATCTTCTTCTCTTCCCTCCTAGTGATTTGGCAATTAAGGTAGTTCAAGAATTGAATTGGGAGTGGTGATCTTCCTTACTTTAGAAGACATTCCTTCTTGGTCTCCTATCCTTAGTCTTATTTTGATTGGTTTGGCTATTATTGGGGTCTTGTCCTGACATATACATTTCTAAACTTTGGTTTGTATAAAGGTTTTGTGGGTGACTGTGGACTTGGGAATATTGGTTAGTGTAATAAATATAATGAAGTATTTAGTCATGTTTAAGGTATTACTTGTAGTATGTTTTTCATTTATCTCATTAAACGGTCGAGATTCACCCAACCCTTATGATTGATGTGATGATTATGATGGGTATTGGGGCAACCTCCGATCTATGTGGTCTTGAGGTGCCCATATGATATGGCCCTATTTTGGGGCGTGTCAAACC
>NW_025843459.1:1254353-1289934 GCF_002878395.1 Capsicum annuum | reverse complement strand
AAGTAATGTACGTTATGTGACACGAGCTATATATGTGCAGCTATCACGAAAACGACTAAGCCAATGGCCTTTCTCTCTAGTCCAGTTCCCTCAGATTCCTGCAGCAAAATATAATCAGTTACATATTCATTCAACATGCTGGTGAACTTTTTTTCAGCAGTAAGTGTTTTGCGGAGAAATTTTGACTTTTGAAGAGAGTCGCCACTTAATTTTGAAAAGGAATTAAGAAACCTTTAGGGAGTTACTTCAAACGATTCAAAATAGAAAAATCATTTTAAGTTAGAGATTCTAGATAAGCGGTTCTTATTAACGTTTTAGGAAGGTGTTAGGAACCTAAAACGTCCGCTAACTTGCGGTTATCCGGACTGTTTGAAAATCGTCTTTTGATTAACTTCGAAAAGATTAATTTGTTGAAATAGTGATCTGATTTTTTCAAAAAAAAAAAAACTTGTGTAAAATAGATTTAGGCGACTTAGTAGGGATTTTAACTAAGTCTAAACAAAACTAATAAACAAATAAACACATAACAGGGGAAGTGAGGAGAAAGTAAAGGATTTAGGCCATTAGGCCCAAATCAACGAGACCTGTCCTAGTCTAGTTGGGCTTCCAACCCATTTCACCTGTCCTAAACTATTTTTCGAGCCTTTGGCTCGAGTCTTGCTCCACCTGTATTAAATACAACTTTGGGTTTGAGGCCAAAATGAATGAATAAATAAATGACTAAATGAATAAATAAAAAAAGACAATAATAAAAATTGAGGCTTTTCAAGTCTTTTAGTGACCTCATCAATGGATTTTGACCCATTTTCCTTCTTTGTCTATCTTCTAGCACCCGCACGCCATGTAGTGGACCTTGGGTTTAAACTTCGACCTTGACTCGAAGGGGTGAGCCTCATTTACCCATTACGAAATGCAGGAGGAGAGGAGTCCATTTAGACTTGAGATATTTTTTGCATACAAAGAAAAGATAAAGAAATTAAGATATGTTCAAGGCATAAAAGTGACATAAAGTGACATATTTCAAAGTAAAAGAAACTATCAAGAACCAATTTTTGAATGACAAGAATAAGCACACTTGCACAAGAGTGAGAGTCAACAAATAAAAAATGCAAAGCAAAAGTTTCACAATCATACTATGCATGAGTCAAAAATATCCAAATAATTTTATTTAGCCGCAAAAGTTCAAACTTTCTTATCATTTTGAAAAGACAACATGCGAACAAAGAAGAATAAACATCTTGGATGAATAATAAAGCTAGCACTTCATATCTTATATGAGGGTTTTGAAATCCATTAAAATAATTAGTAAGCAAATGACAAATTCTTGACTTAACTAATTACTATTTTTATTAAGGTGCAACAAATAATAATAACTATTCTTCCAACATAAAATAAACAACTTTACATGCTAAAAGTATATATCTACCAACAATAAGTTTAAACAAGACATGGGTATTATTTTTCAAGTAAAGATCTAAACTTTATCCAAAATAATCAAAGAATAAAGTAAAAAAAGAGAAACAATCAATATTATCTATCCTTTCAACATAAAAGAAATAACTTTACATGCTAAAAACAAATATATCTACCAACAATAAGTTTAAATAAGACATGGGTATCGTTTTTCAAGTAAAGATCTAAACTTTATTCAAATAATCAAAGAATAAGGTGAAAAAGCAAAACATTCAACATTAACTATTCTTCTAAACATAAAGAAATAACTTTACATACTAAAAACAAATGTATCCAACAACAATGAGTTTAAAAAAAAAACATAAATACATCTTTTAAGCAAAGATTGAAACTTTATCTAAAATAATCAAAGAATAAAGTCAAAAAAGACACATACAACTATTGCTAGCTCATTTTTATATCATGAACATGAAAATAATTAGAATATCGATACCACAACGTCCTAGGGTCTTCAAGGTCATCTATAACATACAATCACAACAAATAAAATTATATCTACGAACTACGAAGAAGAAAAACGATAATAAAAAACTAAAATAATAAAAAAAAAGAAAAAAGAAGGTGAGTTTACCTTTTGTGGGACAGCAAAACGAGACTACGAGCTTCGTTGGAATCAACCACCACCGAAAAACGTCAACGTCAACTCAAAAATTTTAATTAGCCGATCAACTTTATGAAACAAAAATTTTTACTAAATAAAAATAACTATTTTTGCTCAAAAGAATTTTTTCCCCTTTCTAGCCTTTTTTTTTCTTCCTGCTCCCCTCCTCTCTCTACCAAAGTAGTGGTAGTATTTATAGGAGAGAATACAACAACAACAACAAAAAACCCAGTGTATTCCCACCTAGTGGGGTCTGGGGGGGGGGGGGTAAGATGTACGCAGTCCATACCTCTACCTCTGATGAAGTAGAAAGGCTGTTTCCGATAGACCCCCGGCTCAAGGCACGAGATACCACACAAACACATAGTAAAGCACAGAAGCAGATTACATAACATAAATACGGCACCCATAAGTAATATAAAACAGAGGAAAGCAAAGGAAAGCACACAGATTCGTAATAAAACATGGAACACGGAACACGGAATCATAACAGGAATAAAACCCCCACCAAGTAATTCCCTACACTAGCGACCCAAACTGGCCCTAATCCTCTGCCGAAATTCGCGCCCTCCAGACCTTCCTATCTAGGGTCATGTCCTCGATGAGCTGTAACTGTTCCATGTCCCGTCTAATCACCTCACCCCAGTACTTCTTCGGCCTACCCCTACCCCGCCTAAAACAATCCAACGCTAGCCTCTCACACCTACGGACCGGGGCATCCATGCCCCTCCTCTTCACGTGTCCGAACCATCTCAATCGTGCTTCCCGCATTTTGCACTCCACTGAAGTCACACCAACCTTCTCCCGGATAGTCTCATTCCGAACTCTATCCCCTCTAGTCAGTCCACACATCCAGCGCAACATCCGTATTTCTGCCACCTTCAATTTTTGGATGTGGGAGTTCTTAACTGGCCAACACTCCGCTCCATACAACAAGGCCGAACGGACTACCATCCTGTAGAATTTGCCTTTAAGCTTGGGCGGCACCTTCTTATCACACAGCACCCCCGACGCGAGTTTCCACTTCATCCATCCCACCCCAATACGGTGCGAGACATCCTCGTCAATTTCACCGTCACTCTGGATCACGGACCCAAGATACTTGAACTTATCCCTCTTACATACCTCCTGTGCTTCCAGCTTTACTACTACCTCATTCTCCCGCCTCACGTCATTAAACTTGCATTCTACATACTCTGTCTTGCTTCTGCTCACCCTGAACCCTTTAGACTCAAGAGTTTGCCTCTACACCTCTAATTTGTCATTCACACCCCCTCGAGTCTCATCTATCAGAACTACATCGTCTGCAAAAAGCATACACCACGGCACCTTCCCTTGAATGCGCCGCGTCAACACATCCATCACCAACGCAAACAAAAAGGGACTAAGAGTAGATCCCTGATGCAATCCTGTTAGGACAGTGAAATGCTCTGACTCCCCTCCCGCCGTCCTCACCTGGGTTTTCGCTCCATCATACATATCCTTAATTACTCTGGTATATGCCAACGGTACTCCACTCACCTCCAAGCATCTCCAAAGCACCTCCCTGGGGACTTTGTCGTATGCCTTCTCCAGGTCGATAAACACCATGTGAAGATCCTTCTTCCTCTCCCTATACTGCTCCACCAACCTCCGCACCAGGTGGATTGCCTCCTTCGTCGAGCGGCCGGGCATAAATCCGAACTGGTTTTCCAAAATAGACACTATCCGTCTCAGCCTCACCTCGACAACTCTCTCCCAGATCTTCGTAGAGTGACTCAATAACTTAATCCCTCTATAGTTATTGCAACTCTGAATGCCCCCCTTATTCTTATAGGAGAGAATTGGGTATTTTTTTTTCTTTTCCACCAATATGGGAGAAAAGTATTTATAGAAAAGGATAGAGATTTATTTCTTGTCATCTACCAATGTGGGAGAAAAATCATTTAGGGGATTTTTGAAATGTAAAAATTAAAGATAAGATGAGGTGGAAGATAATGTGGGGGGAAATAGTACAATGTAGTACAATCTTTGAATTTCAAAATTGGAAAATGACAAAGTTGGGGGAATAGTACAATTTGAATTTAGTTTTTGATGGGAATTGGGTAAAAGTTATGAGAGTTCTTGAGAATTTTGAGGTTATTTAAAATATTACCTCAATTGAAATTTAAAATTTAGTCATATTTATTTATTTTGACCAAATTAAAAATTAATTGACGAATTGCATTGCAATTATGACCAATTTTCAATTATGGTCAAATCTAATAGATTGGCTAAATTAAATTAAAATTAATACCTTTTTTTTTAATCCCGAGCTTCTTGATTTAATAAAATGAATGAATATTTATCCAAATAAATTATTTTTGAGAATAAATTATATTTAAATAAAAATTTTAATCATTTGAATTTATTTTCAAGATAAGCCTTAATTAAATTCGATATTCTATAAAATAAATATTTAAGTAACAAATTATATAATCTCGTATAACTGAACACGATAGTATATAATTGCTACTTAAAATGACAAAATCACGTACGAAAAATATTTTAAGTTTTTTTTTTGGATGAAATAATTATTTTGGTTTATTAAAAACTGAAGAAACTAGGATTAAATTTAATCGTGGAGGACAATTTTTAAAATAATTTATTATGTATTTAAAAATAAAAAAAGAAAAGAAAAAAAGGAACCATATTACTTTTACAAGGAAAAGAACGGAAATTGCATGCAAGCTTTGATTGTGCCACTTGGCCAAACTCTTGTCTCAAACATAGAAGATATCTTTTTGGTTAAAAGAACACTTATCATATTATGATGAGGGAGAAAACTTTACCCTTTGCCTATAAATAAGCTAAATTATTTGCCACAATGCAAAAAAAAAAAAAAACAAAAAAAAACAAAAAAAAAACATCCTTTTTCCTTTAAGTTTTCTTGCTCCATATTCCAATTTCTTTCACTCCTTATATTATTATATGTTTAATTAAAAGGACTTTATTAGTAATATCATTTTTTAAATTAACTTGTTGGTATTTGTATTTATAATTTTGTTGATTCTTGTATCTTTTAATTAATTAATTAATTAATTAAAGAAGTGCTTGTTTAATCTTGGAAAAATATTTCACACTGCTGAAATAGTTTCTTAGGACAGTGCCAAGCACAACGCAAGTATAATTAATATATTACTTAAAATCATATCATTATAATATTTATTTAATATTTAGTATTATTAATTTATCAATAAATATTTATATTATTGTTACTGTTATTGTATTAATTATAATATTATTATTGAAATACACTGTTATATTATTGTACTGTTATTATTATTAAATTAATATTTTGTTAAAAGTTTAAATATTATTGTTATTGATATTTTTATCATTGTTCCTCAGCAATCTAAGAAACTGTGATAGATAATTCTACTCCTGGTACTTTTACTACTGCCGCAACTCCTCATACTTCTGTTCCGATTGTTTTACCATATGCAAAATCGTTTCTTGATGTTTCAAGCATTGAAATATTTGCTAATAAAAATTTTAAAAGATGGCAAGAACGAATTTTTTCATTACTTGATGCTCATGGTGTTGCGTATGCTTTGTTACAAACACAATCTGACGCAAACGTTAAAAGCAAAATTTTGGAGTCATGGCAATACGCCAATAAGCTGTGTTGCCATACTATTTTACAGACAATTTATAATGAACTATTTGATGTGTATTGCAGTTGCAAAGAAACAAAAGTCATCTGGAAAGCTTTAATTAAGAAATTCACGGTCGAAGATGTTACCAAACAAAAGTTTGTGGTTGAAAAATTTTACAACTAGCAAATGAGTGATGTGAAAGAAATGAAAATTGAAATAAATAAATATTAAAAATTGTTAGAAGATTTGAAGGCTGAGGACATCGCTTTACCAGAAAAATTTGCTACTGAAGTGTTGATTGAAAAATTACCCAAATCATGGAATGACTATAAAAATAACTTGAAACATAAGCAGACAAATTTACACTACGAAAAATAGTTCAAATTGCGGGGGTTAAATTTATAATTTGCGGGGATTTTAAACCCCCACAAAATGTAATTCCGACGGTTTTCAAAACCCCCACAATTCGAGCTGTCACAAATGACTTGCGGCGATTTTTTCCGACCTCCATAATAAATTTGCGGTGATTATTTTACGGTGGTTTCGACCCCCATAGTTATTTTGCAGTGGTTATTGCCCCCTGCTAATCTTAATTTGATTCTTTTGAAATTGTGGGGGTTTAAAACCTCCGCAATTTTTTTTTCTTTTAAATTAATAGGGCCCATCCATTTTTAAGTAACTAATTATAGATTTTAATTTTAGCTCAAATTTAATTGTTACTTTAGGTATAACGTATAATTCAATATTTGTTCAACTCATATCATTAATACAACAGAGTAATTAAACATTGTAATTGACAAATATCAAAAATACATTGAACATTAAACTTCAAAATTAAATTTTCAACATTAACATCTTCAAACTCTAAATTATCAATATTAACTAGTATCTTCAAACTCCAAAATCAAATTTAAACACAAAACCTTCAATATTCTAATATTCACTCCAGCTACACAATTAAATCGTCATAATTAAATACCCAAGACAAATACAACAAAATCAAAGAATATCGTTAAGATCATTATCATCGCGTGATCTCCTTGCATCCATAGGTGAAATGGGTCCACTAGCTGCATCACTTGGCTACATAAAATGCAAAGTATAAAAATAAATCGATAAACTTTCAGTCCTTATAACTCAAGTACAAATATTTTCTTAATGTCATTCCAAGATTTTGATACATAAGAATTGGACAAATATGCACCTCAAAGAAAGGTGAAGCACAAAGGAAAAATAAGCAAATTAGACGATCAATGTCAGAGAGTACTAATTTTGATATGTTGAGCAAAACAAAATTAGTGATTGGAAAGTTAAACATCATGCAACTTCAAAATGTGGATAGAAATAGAGAATTGCAATAGTAAGAGCAATATTAAAAAATCTGCACAAGGCACCAGTGCACAAGGTAGAACAGAATGCATTCTTCCTTTCCTTCTTTTACCTCTTTTCAGTAATTCTGATTGGAAATGTTGTCTTCTCAACATGGTTATCACAAAAAGTCCAAGATGATTCAATCAAGAAACCCACAACAATATTAAGTAATAGTGAATTCCTTATAATTTTGGAAAATGGACATAACTCTAATGATAAAAAGCATTCAAGAGAATGAAAATAAAATCATATTTATCCCAGATCGTTTTCCTTAAAAATCTATGCATGACAGATTTTTTAGAATGAATTTGAATGGAGGTCTTGAGAGCTGAAAAACAATAGTTTTTTATCATCTAAGAGATGAAAAACATAGGCATTTGTGACGTGGTTTTAGGGAGTGTCTGTATGAGGGTACATACCCTAGTTACTTTTGACTATGAGCTCTACATATTAAGACTAAAGCAAGTTGCAAAGATGGTGGCATTAAAGGGTGATATAGGCCAGGGTATACGGAAAATTTTCATGAAGACACAAGCACTGCTGGTTTATTTTTTAACTGGACAGCGAATAGGTGATTGGGTTAGAAGAAATACCAACTGAAGTGCAAAATACTCTGAAGACTTATGAAGTTGTATTTGAGGAGCCCAAATCACTACCACCTGCCAGACAATTAGATCATGCTATTTCTATTGTCCCAGGGTCTAATCCAATCTCAATCAAGCCCTATAGGTATAATCGCTATCTATTTGATGAACTCACTGTTTGGTCCTTACTAAAGAAAGTTCATACTTGTATTTTTTGATGATATATTTGTGTAAAGCAAAACCCTACCAGATCACCTAGAACAACTCAATAAGATATTTAATGTTCTGCTACAACACAAGATTTTTGCCAAAAAACAAATGCATTTTTGGCAAGACTCAGGTGGAGTACCTTTAGTTAGATTATAACTTCCCAAGGTATAGCAACAAACCCCTCTAACTGCCACATAAGAAACAACCTGGGAAGACTGGTCCTTTAAGGAATCTTGAACTTCATGTAAGTCCCTGTCTGCATAATATATATGCTAAACCACCCTACCCAACCAATTTTGGAATCTATATACATCCTAAACCTTTTAGCTATTTTAACGACTGGGCAGTTAATTGTAGGTGGGAGAGTCAAGAAACATAAGTAACATTGATGTCAGTGGACTGTTGGCTTGAAAACATACATCCATGATACAGAAGTCCAAACATGCTTTGAAGGATAATAGAGCGCATAACAATCACTCTGCTATAGCAAAGGATACAAAACACAATAACCCAGAAATCAACACAAGAAAAACTTCCAATCTGATCAAGAAAAGTTGCAGTAGACCAGTTCAAAAACAACATAAAATTAGAGAACATTTTCACAACCGATTCAATTGAAAAAAAAAGTAAAGAGAACTTTACTTACCGTTGCGGGAGAAACCATTGAAGGAGAATCAAAGAGCCCTACAAATTTTTCTGGTATCTTTCCTTCTTTCATTATCATATATACCTTCAATGCACTCATTATCTGATTGTGAGAATTCATAATTTGGGCAAAGTTTTCTTAACATTAGAACGAACAAGAACCTCCACTACTTGAAACACTTGTGCCACCAAAACGAGGTCTATCTTGTTTGAAAACTCTACTAGAAGTAACTCCTAATCCCAAGAATCTCACCCTTATAGAGTGCTCTTGCCCTAGCACCTTACCAACGGCATCATTTGGTGAAACTTGAGACTCATTTGTGGTGCTTTGGCTCAAAGATGACTCAATTTTTTCCTACATATAGAAAATTTGTTGTCAAAATAAATTAAAAATAGAAATTTATTTGGCATACCGTGGTTGATTACTCGACAAGAGTCTATGGCACATAAGTATAATTCACACATATTTCTTTTGCCGCTTCATTAATATATACTCCATCTTGATTCTTATGAGTAGCAATGAACATTTGTGCTTGTCCAGGCCATTGTCCAGTTTCGTCCATCTATAAATTAAGAAACGTAATCAAAATAATTTACTATTTAGGAATAATACATTCAAGGTTAATTCACTCATCATTTCAGCCTTTCTTGTAGCATTGGCTTTGGAGCCACCGATGTGTGGAATTATCTATTTCTTTCGATTTTCACGGTTTCTTTGACGCATTTTCTTGCAAAAATATATTTATACCTCAATAAGAAAAAATAATGATACAACTATAAATAAATTTATATACATAAATACCTATGTTGATTCTTTAAAATTGTATTCAATAAAAGAAATCCATTGATTCGGTGGGATCCCATCCGGCACCTTGTCCATAATCTGAGCTTTACTTTTAAATGGATCATCAACTTTATTCCACATATTAAGCTTATTTGCAGCCCACTTTTTTCCAATAGATAAAGAAACATGTCGTCGAGCAATTAATTCGGCTGTGTCAAAGAAGAATTTGGACTTCAAAATAAAAATATTGGTTAGCTTTTCTACTACATGTAAATATAAAATTCAAAGACAAAATTAATCAGTGGTATAGTCATCAGAATTTAGAGCTTATACCTTTATAATAGGCTCGAAGTCGCGGTTGAAGTATGCCATAGGTAAGCTCGGCCATTTCTCAAAGTTGATTGGAAATAAAGAGCAATCACATACTAATATTCCACAAAAGCGCGAAAGTAGGATGCGTGCTTCCTCAAATGGTTCTTAATAAGAATCAAACTTAATCACGATACGTTCTTCACCTATTAAATTCAGTACTTTCTTAGCTTTCACTTTGATTTTCTTGACATTATTTCTTGAATCTGTTATAAGAAAAGAGTTTAGGTGAAGCTCTGAGAGACATTACATTGGCTTAGAAAAGGTCTACTGAATATGTATTGATAGTCTGAAGTATTTACCTATTGCATCTACGACCCAATATGTATTTGATTCACGTCTAGAATATTTTTGGGGTGCAGCCTCATCTGGTGGAGCTGGTTGTATTGAGTCCTGATTTGTTGGAGTCAAATATGATGTAGAATGAGCTGATCAAGATAACTATGATGAGTCCTGATTTGTCAGACCCAGATGTGATATTGAGTGAACTGATCGAGATGGTTGTGATGAGTCCCGACCAACAGAAGATGGCTGTGATGAGTTTCGACCAACAAAAGATGGATGTGATGAGTCCCAACCAACAAAAAATAGAAGTGATGAGTCCCGACCAATAAGAGATGGCTATGATGAACTCGACCAACCAGAGATGGATATGATGTCAACTGATCTGTTGGAGATGGTTGTGATTCAGGAAAAACTGTCGGACCCGAATATGGAGTGTCCTGATCTATAGAAGCTGGATGGGATGCTAAATAAACTGGTCAAGATGGTCATGGTGCATGTTGAATTGGTGGAGACAGATTTGTTTTGTCCAGAAAAGAAGATGCTGATTCAGTACCTTGTGATTAGATACCGACGGACCTAGTTTTTGCTTTTTCTGCAATCGTTTGAACCTTGGCATATCTGTAGTAAATAATATAGTGTTTAGTAAGATGACATCTGGGAAGTTAAACATCAATGGATTCAAGATTCATGCACAAGGTAAGCCTAGAAAGTTTTCTTGTTAAGAACAATTGCAAAATAACAGGTAAAGAACAATTGCAAAATAAATATAGGTAAAGAACAATAGTGAACCTATATTTAACAGAATAACAAAATAGTGAACCTGTATTTAACAGGTAGTAAAATACAGGTAACAAAATACAAAATATAAGTAACAAAATAAATAAAGGTAAAGAACAATAGTGAACCTGTATTTAAAGATCAATACCGGTAAAGAACAATTGCAAAATAACATGTAAAGAACAATTGCAAAATAAATATAGGTAAAGAACAATAGTGAACCTGTATTTAATAGAATCCGGTAAAGAATCTGGTTTGCACACAGAATTTCTACCCTATGGCCTAGTCCCCCAAAGAGGGGACCTTTATTAACTTACTTGAAGTATCATTATCTAATTCCAAGATCACCTTACTGTATCAGTAATAAGAACTACCAGAAGGAGTATAGAGTTGCGACAGAGAGGACTATGTCTTGTATACTTGACAGAGATGACTATGTCTTGTATACTATAAAGGAACTAACAACTGTGACGGAGAGGACTATGTCTTGTATACTTGAGAACTTTCAGAGGCAGTATGGAGTTGCGACAGAAGATCGTGGTCTAGAAACTGATTGATCCCTTTTCTTACGTTGCCTCAGTAGTAGTATATAGTTCTTAGCACTCATAGAACCAGAAACCGAGGTGCCTCATTTCCCCTCAGAATATTTTCATGGCCTTCTTTATGTTAGCATTAGCCTGTTTGATGCATTTTAATTAGGTAATAAAATATGGGGCCTTAGTTATCTTAATTCTGTTTGCAGTTAGTTTCTTTATTGATAAAAGTGTCAACTAGGAGCAAGCAATAACCCATTTCTTAATCTAATTAGGAAGATCAAAAGCTAAACACTAAATTTTTCTGCAACAAATCACTTCATATTAAAGCTGCATACAATGTAGAATGTAGAAGCTTTTAGAGATCCCAAAAATAAAATAAAATGCACAACAACAACACTAGAAGTCTAAAGTAAATACTTTAAACAAATATGTTGAATACAATAAAGAATGCAGAAGCTACTATTAAGGAGACTGATTTAACAGAAGATCCTTTCATGAATAAACAATAAGAATGTAGAAGCAAAACAAATATATTTGCCTTATCAAAATGAGAAAACCACTCCATTACCTGGATCCCAAAGAAGCTACTATGAACAGTACAATCAAGACCCCAGTCAGTTCCCGTCCTCCAGTTTTATGCCCTGAGATAAGAAACCACATAACATACCAGAATATCCTTTCATGATTAAGCACTAAGAATGGAGAAACAAAACAAATGTATCAAGAATTATATATAAAAAAAAAAGATAACTTTCTTAGCCAAAAAATAGGAAGTCTTGTAAAAAAACCATTATTCAAGTGAGGAAAACAAAGTGCCAAAGCAAACTAAAAATAATGATACATTTATTCAGTCATATGCTCCTCTATTGCAATTTGTACATTCTCATAATCAACATCAAAAAATTGTTCAAATTCTTGTTGTTGGTATGGCTCATTCTCATATATTTCCTCTTCATCAACCTATCCCATGTTAAACAAATCTCTTGGTTTTAGATGTACAACCACACTCCATTCTTTATCATTTTCATCATCAACATAGTAGACCATATTTGCTTGTGATACTTCAATATATCGGTCATCATCCACACAATCACCAGTATGAATCAATTTGGAAAAGTTGACACAATTAAACTTCCAAGCATCTATTTTGAAACCTCTATTCCGAGTAGTGTCAGCCTACTGGCATTTAAAAAGAACAACCTTAAATTGTCCATAATAATTAAGCTCAATAATGTTTTCCAACTTTCCATAATACGGCAGGTCTTCTTTTGTTATATGTCTATCTGCACTAGATGCGACACAAGAAGTGTTAGAGAAAAAAACAACTCCACTATTGTGAGTTTTTAATCTTTGTTCTCTAGACAAAGTTCAGAATTTAAATCCATTAATGTTATAAGCACTTAATCTTCTTGCATCTCGGGATGGACCTTGTGATAAGAACTTCATCTCATCAGAGATAGTAACTGCTATATCTGAATTCATAATCTAAATATATAAAATACTTATATTAGAAATTATAAATTGATATAAGAAAGTTATATTAAAAAAAGATTCTAATATCATTCACTCACTCACTTAGGAAACCAATTAGGGAACTCTTTACTAACTCTTCTCTCTACCTTTGTTGTTGAAACTCTTCGGCCTCTTGTACTTCTTTTGATGTAATCTCTAAATTCACTATAAAGGTAGTATAATTATCAATTTTAATCCAATTGCTCAAAACATATCTTACAAATCAAATCAATGTAGATTTCTTACTCAATAAATAGCTTCACGGCCGCACAATTAAGTAACACATATCGATGAGCTTGTGTTTTCTCCAAAAGAGTCAATGATTCTGTTACGAAGCCTCCAATATGCTTACCTTGTTGAGGGAAATACTTGACTTTTCAGAAGCCTCATTTTGGGTTAGTTCATCATTTACACGTTTAGGTCGATTTAACCTTGACTCAATTTCCTCAAAATAATGAGAATAAGGAGTAAGAGCTTCTTCCACTATGTAACCTTCTGCTTGTGATTTGTTCCCTACAAGGGACTTAAAATGGCCCAACAATCTATAGCCAAAAATATGTATGTGTAAGACAAAGAATTTACGTTGAAATACTACTGGATAATCAATTAAAAAGATTTTGAATAACGAATATCTTACCTCTCAATAGGATACATCCAGCGATAATGTACTAGGCTACTTTTTTTCACCTCATCAACTAGATAAATAGTTAGATGAATCATTACAGTAAAAAATGATGGAGGAAACAAAATCTCTAAATGGCAAAGAGTTTCCACAATTCGATTTTGTAGCTTGTTTAAGTCTGCAAGACTGAAACTTTTCAAATAGAGCTGCCTGAAAAGGGAAGAAAACTCAACCAAAGTTGTAACAACCTGTCTTGGAAGAACATTGCAAATTGCTATGGGTAACAACTGTTGCAGAAGAATATGACAATCATGGCTTTTAATCCAATTTTTTTTTGATCCAAATCAATACGACGAGATATATTACTTGAATAACCATCCGACACTGAGATATTCTTTAAAGTCTTGAGGAAGGTCACTTTCTTATTCTTTGGAATTGGAAATGCAACAAGTTTACACTAATCATTCTCATCGACCCAAAGATCACGCCTTATGCCCATATCATGTAGATCTCTTCGAGCCTTAGCAAGATCCTTTGACTTTTCCCTGTCATTTAACAAAGTGTATATAACATTGTCAAACACATTCTTTTCAATATGCATCGAATCTAAATTATGGGGCAATGGATTAAATTCCCAATATGGAAGATCAAAGAATATGCTTTTCTTCTTCCATTGTTGAGTTGCATCCTCCCCAACATTCTTTTTTCTTTTTCTTTCCTAGAACTCTGATTGTCTTCCAAATGTGACAATGATATCATTCACCTGCTGCAAAAATTTTGACCCAAATAATTTCTTTGGAGGGCCCCCCTCTTCCATATTTCCATCAAAACGATGTCTCATCAGTTTAAATTTATGATTTTTTGCCAAGAATTGACGGTGTCTAATAAAACACTACTTTCTACTATGACAAAGTCGACATGGCTCTGTATTAAAATTACAAGAAGGACATGAAAGACCAGTATGCGTG
Source organism: Capsicum annuum (assembly GCF_002878395.1). NCBI lineage: Eukaryota > Viridiplantae > Streptophyta > Magnoliopsida > Solanales > Solanaceae > Capsicum > Capsicum annuum. The sequence goes on along the minus strand of NW_025843459.1, from coordinate 1,275,580 downwards.
TTCCAACCTGACAAGATATCGAGTCCAGGAAAATTGCTAACTGTCCACATAAATGTTGCTCCCATTTTGAATATTTTATTCTTTAATAAATTAAAAGTATCCACACCTTCACTCCACAGCTCATTCAACTCTTTAATAAGTGGTTGTAGATATACATCTATATTATTCCCTACTGTACGTGGACCTGTAATGATCATTGAGAGGATAAAATTTGACTGCTTCATACACAACCAAGGAGGAAGATTGTATGGAAACAAAACCACTGGCCAAATGCTATAGTTAGTACTCATCGATCCAAAAGGATTGAAACCATTGCTAGCTAGTCCTAATCGAACATTTTGAGGATCAGAAGAAAATTCAGGATAATTTGTATCAAGCCTTTTCCATGCTTCACCATCTCGAGGGTGCCTTAAGATTCCATCTTTGTTATCATCCTTTGTATGCCATCTCATATGCTCTACAATTTTAGAGAACATAAACAATCTTTGTAATCTTGGTTTTAATGGAAAGTATCGCAAAACTTTTGCAGACTTTTTTTATTTCTTCTTTTGCTTCTTACTTGTACTAGAAACATGATCAAGATTGCTATCCTTATTGATATTCCATCTATAAGTGTGACAATACTTGCACGATTCTACATTAACATCATCTTCCCAATACAACATACAATCATTTGGGCAAACATCTATCTTGATATAATCAAGATACAACTTGTTGATGGCTTTCTTAGCTTCATAAAAAGATATAGGAATCTTTGCAAATTTAAACGCATCCCTAAGTAGATTTAGAAGCATAGTCATTCCCTTATCACTTAACCCAGACAAACACTTTATGTGATAAAGCTTTAACAAAAATTCCAACTTTGGGTACTTGGATCCTTCATACAAATCTTCACTTCCATCTTTAAGCAATTCAAAATAATCTTGGTTATTTGAACCAGAAAAATCATGTAAAGTTTCTTCTTCTCCCGCTAATTATGATGGGCATGAATCAACATCCTCATGCCTTAAACCCCCAAATGCTTCATTAATCAGTAATTCAATAGGATTTTAAAAAGGTGGTGCATCTTGAGCAACCTCTATGTTTCTGGAATTAGGCAAAACATTCATTTTCCCATGCATAACCCAAGTGACATAATGTTGAGGGAAATCCTTGTCTATCAAATAGTGAAACACCACATTTTTTGTTTTCCACTTTGTAAAACCACATATAGGACAAATACACTTTATTTTATCTCCTATAGCTCCATTGGTAAATGCAAAATCTAGAAACTGATTCAAACTAAGCAAATACTCCGATGTGTTTCTTGGCATTCCAATCCAAGATTTTTTAATTGAAGAATTTAATAAATATGCAAAATATCACCTTTAAGATTTCATAAAGGAGAAATTCGTAAATGAAAGCCCAAAATATCACTGACTATCATTAACAAGACACGATATAGAAAAAGATGACTGGAAAATTATTTTTGATATTCTTGAAATGATTGTTAGAATATCCAATGTGATCTCATCCAACATCTGTAAGACCATAATTATTGCCTTCAGTCTCAAAACATGCTTCGAAGTTAGTAAAATAGTAATAACTGGGTTCATATTCAAATATCTATAGGTTAGGAAAGCAATAACTAGGGTAGGTAGAGCAAAATGACTATAAGACTAAGCCCTGCCACATAAAACCAAAAAATTGCAACCTTATGCAACAAGAAAATGAACAGGCATATCATACAATTATGCAAACAACTGCAAGAAAGGGTTCTTTGATTACAGTTAGCTCCTTTAAACACTGATGAGGATGCAACAATCTACAACCAATGACAAGGCATTTTCTTCTAATACCAAGCACTTGGATACAAGATTCAGTAACTATGCCAGTTTTGCTATTTACCAAATATTTAGCAACAAATACTGAAACAAATAAAAGCAACATTGATTATCTCTAAAAAGCATTTCATATTGGTCATAATCAGAGAATAAAATGAATTGTACCAGAGCCTTGATTTTCAATAAATTTTGTAGTCAACTAGTATGCTTGAATATAACAAATTTTGCAGTAGGGAAAACAAGTGAGCAGAAACCATCCACTTACAGTATAAAACTACAACTGATAGTATCCTATGCTTTTTCAGGCTACGATATTATATCTCACTTTTGAATGCATAAAATACCAACAATCCTATCTTTTGAATAAAAATATCAGCATAGAAACTAGTGGGTGATTTACCGTCTGCAGTTTGCAATACTTCCAACTCTCAACTAGTAGTCTAGAAGCAAAATCTTCAATTTCTCAAACTCCTCCCTACATGATAAACAAATGTAAATACATATTGCAAATAGAATACCATTACATGCGAGTTAATCAACAAGTGATAATCTTACAATCAATACCCTAAATCTCATTAAAATCTGCCATATCTATGATGATAAGATCTACCCCAGTATCATACCCTAATATATTCTGACCACTAGATCAATACACTTAATCTACTACTAAAGAATACATACAGTAGTAGATACATACATAGGTTCATCATAAGTTTAACACAACAAATTCAACCTGTGATATTTCTGAATGGGTAGATTCGAGATCAAATAGGTAGATAATTTACTTAGTGAAATCTCACAAAGTGGAGTATGGGGAGGGTAGAGCGTATGCAGACCTTTACCCGTACCACGTGGAGGTACAGAGGTCATTTCTAAAATAGGCTCTCTAATGGGTAAAACATATTTTAGAATGATCTATTCATTTTGTTCTTTGCACCTAGGTATAAAGCAAAAAAAAAAGTGATGTTTCAAGCTGTGGAGTAGAGAACAAGTTCGCTCTATCGACAAAATATTTATACAATCATATTGTGTCTTGATTTATGAGATATTATATAAATCAAGAACTTTCAAACAACAAGTTATGCCCTATGGGTAAGAGTTGACACTGTTTTGCGAAAATTTTGACTTTTAAGAGTCTCTACTTAATTTATTTGAAAAGGAATTAAGAAAACCTTTATATGATACTTTAGACGATCCAAAATAGAAAAATTATTTAAATTTGAAGATTCTGAGTAAGCAATTCCTATTAACATTTTAGGAAGGTTTTAAGGCACCTAAAATGTCTGCTAACTTGAGGTTATTCAGACTGTTTGGAAACTATCTTTTACTAACCTTGAAAAAAAGAAGTTGGCTTTGGAAAAGAAAGTGATTTTAGGAAAAGATTTCTATAAAAAATAAGTTTTGACGACATAATAGGGGATTTAAAATCAAATAAGCACATAAAAGGGGAAAGCAAGGAGAAGAAATAAATGATTTGGGCTCAAGAGCCCAAATCCATTACCCTGTCCTAATCTAATTGGACTTTTGGCCCATTTTTCACCTGTCCTAATCTATACTTTCGAGCCTTTTTAGACCAAAATACACTTCACCTGTATTACTTTACAACTTTGGCTTCAAGGCCCTGAATAAATGAATAAGTAAATGATTAAATGAATAAATAAAAAGAAGACAATAATAAAAATTGAGACTTTTCAAATCTCTTAGTGACCTCATTAATGAGTTTTGACCTATTTTACTTCTTCGTCTATCTTCAAGCACCCACACTCCATATAGTTGACCTTGGGTTTAAACTTTAAACTTGACTCGAAGAGGTAGGCCTCATTGGCCCATTATGAAATGCAAGAGGAGAGGAGTCCATGTGGACTCGCGCTATTTTTTGCATGCAAAGAAAAGTTAAAGAAATTAATATACGTTCAAGGCATAAAAGTGTCATATTTCAAAGAGAAAAAAAAATATCAAGAACCAATTTTTGAATGACAATGATAAGCACACTTTCAAATGTATAACAAGAATGAGAGCCAACATATAAAATGCGAAGCAAAGAGACCCACTTACATGCCCCATGACTTATGTTCATATTATGAATGAATAAAGGTAAAAGGAAGAAGGTCATATTCAATGAATTAATGCGAGAAACAAACAACGTAAGCTTGCAAAAGTAAAGGGATGAGGCTACAAGAAAAATACTCATGACTTGTAAAATTGAACAAACATAGACACTAATCCCTATAACAAAAGAAAATAAAGGTTAAATTTTCAAGAAAGATAATCTTTAAATTTCAATTAAAGCGACATTAATGAAAATTCATACATCTAAATTACAACCAATATTTTATGGAAAAATGTGTAACGACCGATGGTTTATATTTCTAAGGCATCGTTGATTATCTTTTGATATTATGAATAAAAGAGAGACATGAATCAAGTCTTTACATGTACAAAAAGCACATATAATAATCCGGAGCAAGAAAATAAGAATAAAAGTTTAACATCTCTAAAAGTGAAATATCGGTCAATAGTCATACTATGCATAAGTCAAAAATGTCCAAATAGTTCTATTTAGCTGCAAAAGTCTGAACTTTCTCATCATTTTGACAAGACAACATGCGAACTAAAGAGGAATAAACATCTTGGATGGAAAATAAAGCTAGCACTTCATCTCTTATATAAAGATTTTAAAATCCATTAAAATAATTAGCAAGCAAATGACAAATTCTTGACTTAAATAATTACTATTTTTATTAAGGCGAAATAAATAATAATAACTATTTTTCCAACATAAAAGAAACAACTTTTCATCCTAAAACAAATATATCCGCCAACAATGAATTTAAACAAGGCATGAGTTCATCTTTTGAGCAAAGATCAAAACTTTATACATAACAATCAAAGAATAAAGTTAAAAGGCAAAACAATCAATAATAACTATTCTTTTCAACATAAAGAAAATAATTTTACATGCTAAAAACGAACATATCTACCAATAATGAGTTTAAACAAGACATAGGTATGTTTTTCAGGCAAAGATCTAAACTTTAAAGATGATCTTTAAAGTTTAGATCAAAGAATAAGGTCAACAGAAAAAACAATCAATATTAACTATTCTTTTCAACATAAAGAAAATAACTTTACTTGCTAAAACTAAACATATCCACCAACAATGAGTTTAAACAAGACATGAGTATGTTTTTTCAAGCAAAGATCTAAAGTTTATCCAAAATAATCAAAGAATAAGGTGAAAAGGCGAAACAATCAATATTAACTATTCTTTTCAACATAAAGAAAATAACTTTACATGCTAAAAATAAACATATCCACCAACAATGAGTTTAAACAAAGTATAAATACATCTTTTAAGCAAAGATTGAAACTTTATCTATAATAATCAAAGAATAACGTAAAAAAGGAACGTACAACTATTGCTAGCAAATTTTTATATCATGAACATGAAAATAATTAAAATATCGATACCACAACGTCCTATGGCCTTTAAGGCCATCTACAGCAAACAATCTCAGTAAATAAAATTATAGCTACGAACTTCAAAGAATAAAAATATGAAAAAGAAAATGATAATAAAACTAAAAAAAAGGTGTGTTTACCTTTTTGGGGGCAGTAAAATGAGACTACGAGCTTCGTCGAGATCAAACACTACCAAAAAATATTACCGACAACTTAAAAATTTTGATTAGCCAACCAACTCTATGAAACAAAAAATTTTACTAAATAAAGATAACTATTTTGCTCAAAATGATTTTTTCACCCTTCTTGCCTTTTTTTTTCATCAATACTACCAAAGGAGCGGTAGTATTTATAAGAGAGAATAAAGTATTTTTTTCTTCTCCACCAATGTGAAAGAAGATTATTCATAGAAAAGGATGATAATTTATTTTTTGTCATCCATCAATGTGGGAGAAAGAACATATAAGGGTGTTTTTGAAATTTTAAAACTGAAGATAAAGTGAGGTGGAAGATAATGTGGGTGGAAATTGTACAATGTAGTACAATTTTTGAATTTCAAAATTGGAAAAGGACAAAGTTGGGGGGAATTGTATAATGTAGTACAATTTTTGAAATTATTTTTGACGAAAATTGGGTAGAAGTTATGAGTTTTGAAAATTTGTGGGTTATTTAAAATATAAGCCCAATTAGGATTTAAAATTTAGCCAAATTTATTTAATTTTGACTAAATTAAAAATCAATTGGCGAATTGCATTGCAATTATGGCCAAATCTAATAGATTGGCTAAATTAAATTGAAATTCGATACAAATTAATACTCCTTTTTAATTCTGAGATTCTTGATTTAATAAAATCAAACACATATTTATTCAAATAAATTATTTTTGAGAATAAATTATATTTAAATCAATATTTTAATCATTTGAATTTATTTTCAAGATAAGCCTTGATTAAAATTCGATATTTGTAAAATAAATATTTAAGTAACTAAATTATAAACTTTCATATAATTGAATACGATAATATATAATCTCTACTTAAAATGACAAATTTACCTAAATAAATACTTTGAATTTTTTTTATTCAGATAAAATAAATGTTGTAATTTTATTCAAAAATCGAAGAAACTCGAAAATAAACTTAGTCGTGGAGGGAAAAATTCGGTGTCAACAACTGCCCCCTCCCTTTGGGTAGGGTGGATGCAAGTAACCCTGGGCAAAGGGAGTTTGACATTCCTAATTTTTATCCGACCACAAGTTCATTTTTGAAAAAGATTGATTTTCGCACCAGGTTTGTGGAGTTATGGCTGGACCTCAGTATCAGATTTCCTACATATCTCATGTTACATGAGAATTCAGGCCATTTGTAGTTCATAAGCTTGATTTAAAACACGAAATTCACAAGCTATTTCAATTTTTTATTAAACTAAAAAGCTAGGGAATAGAGGGATTTGAGAGGAGGTTGGAATGAAGTTGAGTTTTCTACATAGATCCCATCCTACTTATCCCTGAGACTCAGGGAATTAGATTACCTATAGTTCAACTCAATTGGTAGAAAAGATAATATTTTATTTCAAATGATCTTTGGGCTCGGGATGAGTGACAAGTTGATTAAGTTGCGGAAAATAGGCTTGTAACCTCTTAACCATGAATATGGGATCCTTAAAATCTATAGTCAAGAACTTACCTGAATATAATTTCCAAAACTCTAAGTATGTTGTCACCCGAATTTGAAAGAAAGAGAAGTTTACCCTCAGTATGAGCTTAGAAATATCCCAAAGGTGAAGCTGAAACCAGAATATTCCAAAATACCCACATTCCTTCTAATAGGGGTGTGGACGGATAGTGATGGCGATCATCCTTTAGCTCGCATCTAAAGAGTTTGATGTCTCTCTCTAGACTACGTCCTATTTTGGTGCTAAGAAAGAGTTCCACATTGTGCTGCATCCTATCTGGAGTATTCCGCACCTGTGGTTTTGATTTGAGATTTTCATCCTCTTTTATGCTCTTGGTAATGTCTCAAACAAAAATTATTAGTGCTAAAGATAATTCACGAAAGAGGTATATAGTCTTTACCATATCTCCACGTGCGTTGTCGCCTGAAAAATGAAGTCATCTTTTCATGTACCTATTTAGAAGGAAATACCTTTCAACAACAGATACATCAACCCTCTTGGTTGTTGCATAGTTAGCTCATTTATTAGTTGAATATGTTTTTAAAGTAGGGTGACCCTATTGGACATCGATAACACTTTATGTAGAACGGTTCCTGCAACCGTGTAATCTTGTGCTGATGCGGCAACCCTTTGGTCACCTATAATGATGGTTGTATGATAACCTCTTTGGTTATTACCAATAATTCTTTGCATATGATCTCGGATAAGTCTTTCGCATCTTTTGTATTGATGGGACTTATAGATTTCCCTTGAATTATCAATCTTTGAATAATCTCGTGCATTATTTGATGTTGGATACAAGGCGACTTACAGATATCCTTGAATTGCTAGCTTCTAGGTGATCCTGCACATTATCCGACCTTGTATAAGAGATGGATTATAGATATCCCTCCAATCGCTACCTCTTAGTTATTCCTGCACATCATCCGACCTTGGATACAGTATGAATTATAGATATCTCTCAAATTGCTAGTCTTTGGGTAATCCTGGACATAATCGTCTTGGATATGACGCGACTTAGAGAGAATCCTTGGACGTATCAATTTGATAACCTCGTATATTCTCCGATAAGTATTTAGTTGTGACTCCTGGATAACTTCAAACTATCAATTTTTGGGTAACCTTGCACACTATCCGGTTAGTATATTTGTAATATCCCGTATTTTCGTGCTAGAATTCTAACCGTCGTTCCTGCGCATCTAAGCTCTAATCCAAGTGATTCTCACATGAATACAAGTTTCATGATCATTATCCTAGTCTATGGAGTAGTTTAGAGGTGGAAAATATTTATAGCAATGACCTAGAACAAGGTTGAGCTAAGACCAATTGATTCATCCAAAGTTTGACATTCGATTCTACAAGGGTCAACTTCAAACGTGAATATATATTAATATACATGGAATTTTTCATCCCAAGGCCTATCAAATTGTAGATAATTGAATTATCTTTCTAATGATACCAATTTTGCAAAAATCCGATACCCGAGCGAAGACTTATGCCCATTTTTATGAGAGGAAGTAAGGGTGTGCGATGGGCAATGCGCCGCCCAATCAAATGTGTGCGATTGGGAGTGTGAGACACACTTAAATGTCTGCCATAAGGTGTGCGACGCACACCTTAAGGTCTACCATGGTTTGTGTGCCGTATACCTCACTTCCAAGTGTCAAAAACACCCCTAAATATGTCTATAACACGGGATTAAACTCCCACAACATCAAAATAAGTTTACTTTCTCTCAAAATCACTAAGAACTACCTTTACGGTTTCAACATAAAAACCCCAATAGCTAGAGATTCAACCGTGAGAATTCTATAATTTTTACATATTCGAAATCCCCGTTACGAAGGCTACGAGTGACACCCAAAAGTTTGTGAATAGCATTACGTCATTCTGAAAGTCATTCAAAGCTTCAAGTTTAAGGTATGTGGGGTTTTTCAACAAGAACACCCTTTCGTTCTTGTGCCCAAAAATACTTTCTTTTACAAAGTTATGGATTTCATATGTTTTACTATGATTTTGAAGCATGAATTTATATCCTATATTGATTATCATGAGATTATGATATTTTTGATATTTTAGAAGTGGAATTATATGAGAATGATGATATTTTGTGCCTTATGACTGGATTTTTCAGATTTTGAAGGGATTTATATATGTTTATGATATAAACCTTGAATCTTGATAAGTTTTAATGTGATATTGAGACATGGGTTTTAAACTCTATTTGAGATTTTTGTTTTTGAGAAATCATGTGTTATAAACACCTTGAGTTTGAACGATTTGAGATGATAAAGAAGCTTTGACCTTTTGGTCATAAAAAAGGGTTGTTTTTGAACCCGGGATGAGAAAAGAAATCCACTTTTATTGATTTATTATGAAAGGAGTAGCATGATGGCTCCCGTTGTGAACTGTTGAACTATTTTATGGTGGATTTTATTTTGAAAAGATCTGAGCTAAGTTCGGGAGTAGTCTTTAGCACCGAGCGAGAGGTATAACTATTTTGGTACTTCCCTAGAACTACGTGCCCTCATAGGATGTGATCCTGAAGCTGATTTATATGGTGATCACTAGTTTTGAATTGATGATTATGGTCCTACTCCTATGGCAAGGATAGGAAAGCTCTCCCCAACGTGGGTAAGACGTTGGACTCTATGTAGCGCACATGATTTATATCGGTTATGAGAAACTCCCAATGTGTGTGTGTATTCTCCTATCTAATATGAAAAGTCTTATTATTCTATCTGAGATGAAAATATATTTGTTTGAAAGACTGAAGTTGAGAAAGTCATTGTTTTTGAAAGATTTAATGAACATATATTCTAAAGAGAATTGTTATGAGATTTGATTGCTTTGATGATTTGGAATCGAGATGGAAGTGAATTGAGATTTATCATGATGACTCACATGTTTCACCCGATATATTTTACTCTCTTATGATTATGATGATTTTATTCGATCTAAGTGAGTTATTTATATCAGCATGCATAATTTTATAAACTGTGATGGTATTAAGATATTATTTTATATATGCATTTCACCCCCATATGCTCGGTACGTTTCTATGGTACTGGCCACATATTCATATGTGGGCTACATTTTCTCAGAACGTAAGTACAAGGTATAGTGTACATCTTCAGATCCAGTCAGTTCGCGGCATCCAATCAGCAGGTGATGAGTCCTTTTGATTTAAGGGCTTGAGTTAGTTATACAGTTCGAGGAGTGTTGTATTTTATTTATCCAGCCTTATTGAGTTGGGATAGTCGGGAGTCATGACCCAGCTACCTATAGTCAGTACTAGTAGAGGCTTCATGGACAGTTAGTAGAATTTGATGTATTTCGTTTCAATTTTGGTTGTAAAGGCAGAATTGTAATCTTATAAATTTAGTTTTATATTGATCAGATTCAGAATAGAGTTATTTTCTGCAGATTTGTATAGATTTATACTTTTTGTTCAGTTTCTTATGAGATATGCCAGTAGAAGGGTTAGCTTGGGCTCACTTATGATCCTAAGCACCGTGTGACATCTCGGAACCCAATTTTGGGGCGTTACAATTTTGGTATCAAAGCACAGAGTTCAAGTGTCCTAGGGTGTCTATGAAACCATCTTTAGTAGAGTCTTGCAGAACGGTATGGAGACGTCTGTACTTTTCTTCGAGAGGCTACAGGGCATTTAGGAAATGTTTTCCTTCTTTCAAGTCTAGGACCGTGCCATGAAAAGGTTCTCCAAGAAACTTATATAAATTCTTATCTTACTCTATTCTGGACTACTCTTCCTCATTTCCAAGGTATCAGAAATAGTTGAGCTTAATTCTCCATAGATAGTTATGGAATTGTAAGAGAGCTACAAAAGTATCCTATCAATACTTTTGAGTTTCGAAAACTGAAGTGCTTTATCAGGCATGTAGAAATCATGCACTAATCCCCAGTCAGATATGCTTTCAAATTTCTCCTTAGAATCCATAATGATAATCTATACTTCTCTATCTATGTACTGTTCTTGAAGTAACATGTTCGGCAAGTTCCAATTTCATCCCCAAATAATGCTCTTATATTTACTTGAAAAAGTTTCAGAAGTTTCATAAAGTAGATTGAGAGGAGCCTTCTAGTTTATTATAAGTCGTTCAAATTTAAGTTATGCCCTCGTTCTTATGAGTTATTTAATTAAGACAGAGTAAGGTATATTCTTAGATCGTTGAATGTTGTGTGTCAAGTTTTTATCTCTTGTATTATGTAATCTTGTTATCATTATATTTGTGAAAAATCAAAGTCTAGTGAAGCCATGTGAGGCCTATTTTGATTCACTAGCAACTTGTTGTTTATCTTGTTGTTCTGGTGTTAGTTGAAAGTGTGGGTTTCTTTGTAGTGACATAAGTAGTAACGTTTAGTTGAAAGTCTTGTGTTAGTTGAACTTGTGTGTTTAGAAATGTAGTGGCAAGAATGGTGGTAAGGGCGATTTATTGAATATGTATAGTTGAATTTTTGCTTATGATTGAATTAGTAATGAAGTGATATACCCTTGTTTGTTAGTTTAGTCAAGTTAGAGAAGGATATTATTAGTTAAGGTTGGTTGTTGTTTGCTTGAAGTATGAAAAGAGTTATTGATGGTATTTGTTGTGCTAGGAAAGTATAGGTTTTGATGGAAGTACTTGGTGGTTGAGTATTGTTAATTTAGGTTTTCCTGAGATTGCAAGAGGAAGTTTAGTTGAAATTTATAGAGCTATGAAAGTAATTCAGGTGTGAAGATGGGTAAAAACTAATGATGTGAAGAAGGAGAATGTGTTAACGGATTATGAATAAGATAGGCCATATGATTATGATCGATTGTCATTGTGTACTAGTTTTTCTTAATGTTGTGTGCTATAGTTTGGAAGTGAGGATTGTGTGTGAAATTGGGCTGTAAAACATGTTTAGCACTAGACATTAAGTTTGAACAGTTAATGGTTCGGTTATTGATGCTAGTTATATGGAGGTGATCTAGTAGGCTTGAACAGTGTATGCAAGAGTGTAAGATCATGTGTTCATAATTAAGTATGGTGTAGAGGTGTGCCCAAGGTGCTATGGGGCTGCATTATTTTTCGAAGATTATTGCATATTGTGGGGTTAGTAGTAACGTTGAGTTTCTAGGTGGAGAAAGGCTAGTTAGATAATTTATGATGTTCTTGATAGCTAAGTTAAGGAGTTATGATTGAAGATGTTGAGCCTTTTTAGTATGATTATTATTCTCATGGTTTGAAGAAAAAATATAAGAATAGAGGTGTGATCTTAGTAGGCTATGATTATGTGATTAGAGATGTAGGTATGGTTGCAAATGAGAGTGTAAGTGTTTGATGATGATTATTGAAGCTAGAAAGTTAAGGATGACATATGGATGGGATGTTAAAGAATGAAGTTGGTAAGTTTGAAATTAGTTTATTCTTGTGAGTTTAGCATTTATGTATAGATAATAGAATGATGAAATTATGGCTTAATCTCGAGGATATGGAGTAGACCATCATACTTAGAATACCAGCTTTGACCTAAGGGGGAGATGGTTAGTGAAGAAACAAATCGAGTTTTGAGAATCAGATTGTGATACATGTCAATAATGAGTTATGATGAGATAGTGATCCCTTCTTACTATAGAGTATTCTTGGATTTCAGCCATTACAACACCAAATCCATCACTTGCTTGACAAATCCATGCCACAGGCCTATGCTTATACCTATCATGTGTGCTCAATCCCATTCTCCTAGTAAGCATATAACTACTTCACTCTATGATACGAGTTATATCTCATGAATCTAGGAACTCCAATCTTATGTTGAATAACTCATGATAAGTATGAACTCATGTTTCAAAGTATGACCAGTTTTTAAACTTATGATACTGTAAATACGCATTATATCATGCATGTCCTCAGCTTAGATCTCTTTGATGAATCCATGCCTTTGATATTTTATTTCTCAGGCCTAATCGCAATACCAATATGAGAATTATAAGTTGAATCAAATAAGTATGGTATTTAAGGGGAATAGTATAGTTGAGAGAGCATTTGAGAAGTGATGCTAAGCTTGAAAGTAAGAAGTTGCGTTACCTACGACCTAGTAGTCCTATCCTAGTTTATGAGTTATATAATTATATTCCATGCTATAGAGTTATATCAATGTTGTAATTCCTTAGTCAAATGTCTTGTTCAGAGCATGCCCAAAATTCTTTGCTCCCTAATGTCAATAGAATTTTATAGAAAAGTGCTAAAGAAATACTCCATTTGAGTATGGGTAGTCAGTATGATCCAGTCCATATAGCCTGTAATCTAGTTTAGCAAGCAAGGAGATAAGCTCCTATAGATTTCTTAATTTTCCAGCTAGTCTTACTATCCGCAGTCTTATATGTATGTACATTCCAAGAGGCAATGTGTTTGTGTCCAATTAAATTACGAATTCTGCTTAGTTCATGCATCAGTTTCAGTTTCAGATATTAAGTCATGATTCAGTTCGTAAGTATCCTGTGTAGTGTCACAGTCTTTTCCTAGTATTTTCATCAAATTATTATCATTCAGGGACGAACGATCCCAAGAGGGGTATGTTGTAATACCCCAAGTTTTCATGTCATAAACCTCTCATCCTTTCTCATGAGATCAGATCCAGTGCAAAGTAATGGTCACTCATAAGTTGACACTCTCGTTCTATCTTAGACATATAGTTATTTTTCTTGAGGATTCATGCACTTGCAGACCAGTTCAATAGATCATTATTCCTGATATCCAGTGATTCAGTTCTATCAGTTACACATGATATCTTGAATACAAAGATTCCTCTATGTTTCAGGTTAATTATCCACATTCGAGAATGAATTTTCCCAAGGGGGAGATAATGTAATACCCCGTATTTTTGTGCTAGAATTCTAACCGTCGTTCCTACGCGTCTAAGCTCTAATACAAGTGATTATCACGTGAATACAAGTTTCATGATCATTATCCTAGTCTATGTAGTAGTTTAGAGGTGGAAAATATTTATATCAATGACCTAGAACAAGGTTGAGCTAAGACCAATTGATTCATCCAAAGTTTGACATTCGATTCTACAAGGGTCAATTTCAAACGTGAATATCTCTTAATATACATGGAAGTTTTCATCCCACGACCTATAAATTGTAGATAATTGAAGTAGCTTTCCAACGATACCAATTTTGCAAAAATCTGATACCCGAGCGAAGAGTTATGCCCATTTTGTGAGAGGCAGTAAGGGTGTGCGATGGGTAATGTGCCGCCCAATCAAATGTATGCAATTGGGAGTGCGAGGTACACTTAAATGTCTGCTATAAGGTGTGCAACGCACACCTTAAGGTCTGGCATGGGTTGTGCGCCGCATACCTCACTTCCAACTGTCAAAAACACCCCTATATATGTCTTTAACATGGGATTAAACTCCCACAACATCAAAATAAGTTTAATTTCTCTCAAAATCACCAAGAACAACCTTTAGGGTTTCAACATAAAAAACCCCAATAGCTAGAGATTCAACCGTGAGAATTCTATAACTTTTACATATTCGGAATCCCCATTACGAAGGCTACGAGTGATACCCAAAAGTTCGTGAATAGCATTACGTTATTCAGAAAGTCATTAAAAGCTTCAAGTTTAAGGTATGTGGGGTTTTTAAACAAGAACACCCTTTCGTTCTTGTGCCCAAAAATACTTCTTTTTACGAAGTTATGGATTTCATATGTTTTACTATGATTTTGAAGCATGAATTTATATCCTATATTGATTATCATGAGATTATGATATTTTTGACATTTTAGAAGTGAAATTATATGAGAATGATGATATTTTGTGCCTTATAACTGAATTTTTCAGATTGAAGGGATTTATATATGTTTATAATGTAAAGCTGGAATCTTGATAAGTTTTAATGTGATATTGAGACATGAGTTTTGAACTCTATTTGAAATTGTTGTTTTTGAGAAATCATATGTTATAAACACCTTGAGTTTGAATGGTTTGAGATGATAAAGAAGCTTGACCTTTTGGTCGTAAAAAGAGGTTGTTTTTGAACCCGAGATGAGAAAAGAAATCCACTTTTATTGATTTATTATGAAAAGGGTAGCATGATGGCTCCCGTTGTGAACTGTTGAACTATTTTATGGTGGATTTTATTTTGAAAAGATCTGAGCTAAGTTTGGGAGTTGTCTTTAGCACCGAGCGGGAGGTATAGCTGTTTTGGTACTTCCCTAGAACTACGTGCCCCCATAGGATGTGAGCCTGAGGCTGATTTATATGGTGATCACTAGTTTTGGATTGATGATTAAGGTCCTACTTCGATGGTAAGGATAGGACAGCTCTCCCCAATATGGGTAAGGTGTTGGACTCCATGTAGCTCACATGGTTTATGTCAGTTATGAGAAACTCCTAATGTGTGTGTGTATTCTCCTATCTAATATGAAAAGTTTTATTCTTCTATCTGAGATGAAAACATATTTGTTTGAAAGACTGAGTTTGAGAAAGTCATTGTTTTTGAAAGATTTAATGAACATATATTCCAAAGAGAATTGTTATGAGATTTGATTGCTTTGATGATTTGGTATCGAGATGGAAGTGAATTGAGATTTATTATGATGACTCACATGTTTCACCTGATATATTTTACTCTCTTATGATTATGATGATTTTAATTCGAGCTAAGTGAGTCATTTATATCAGCATGCATAATTTTTTTAGCTGTGATGATATTAAGATATTATTTTATATATGCATTGCACCCCCATATGCTCGGTATGTTTCCATGGTACTGACCCACATATTCGTATGTGGGCTACATTTTCTCAGAATGTAGGTACAAGGTATAGTGTATATCTTCAGATCCAGTCATTTCGCGGCATCCAATCAGCAGGTGATGAGTCCTTTTGATTCAAGGGCTTGAGTTAGTTATACAGTTAGAGAAGTGTTGTATTTTCTTTATCCAGCCGTATTGAGTTGGGATAGTCGAGAGTCATGACCCAGCTACCTATAGTCAGTACTAGTAAAGGCTTCATAGACAATCAGTAGAAGTTGATTTATTCGGTTTTAGTTTTGGTTGTAAAGGCAGAATTGTAATCTCGTAAATTTACTTTTGTATAGATTATATTTGGAAAAGAGTTATTTTTCGTAGATTTGTATTTATTTATACTTTTTGTTCAGTTGCTTCTGAGTTATGCCAGTAGAAGGGTTAGCTTGGGGTCACTTATAATCCTAAGCACCGTGTGACATCTCGGGGCCCAATTTCGGGGCATTACAATATTTTTGCAGCTTATGAATGACCTATGGACTATAAACTCATAGGTAATCTTGTACACTATCCTATTTTAAATAATATGACTTATAGATACCGTAGGATTGTTAATTGCTAGGAAGTCTCAAATGTCGTTCGCTTTCAGACTGCGACTTAAAGACATCCCTTTGAATCATCTGCTTTTGATGCATTCAGATGCTGATTCAAAAAATGATGTGATATTCTCGATGCCATCGTATTCTATCACGCGTGTTAATAGATATTAGATGCTAATGATATTCTTGATGTCATTGTATTCTATCACACGTGTCAACAGATATTAGATGTGGATGATATCCTCGACGCCAGCGTATTCTATCTCGTGTGTCAATAGATATTAGATGCTGATGATATCCTTGACGCCATGATATGCTATCTCGCGTGTCATCAGATATTTAGATACTGATGATATCCTCGACGCTAGTGTATTCTATCTTACATGTTAACAAATATTAGATGCTGATGATATCCTTGACGCCAGCGTAAGTTATCTCGCATGTCATCAGATATTAGATGTTGATAATATCTACGATGCCAGTGTATGTTATCTTATATATCATCAGATATTTAATGTGGATAGTATCCTTGACACTAGCGTATGCGATCTTGGGTGTCATCATATATTTAATACAGGTGATATCCTCGATACCAGTATATGCTATTTCGCGTGTCATCAGATATTTAATACGGATGGTAACCTCGACATCATCGTATTCTATATCGCATGTCATCAGATATTAAATATTGATGATATCCTTGACGCCATCGTATGCTATCTCGTATGTCAACATATACTGAATGTTGATGATATCCTCGATGCCAACGTATGCTATCTCGCATATCGTCAGATATTTAATACGGATGATATCCTTGACTCCAGCGTATATTATCTCGGGTTTCAATAGATATTGAATGCTGATGATATTCTTGATGCCAGCGTATGCTATCTCGTATGTTAATAGATATTGAATGCTGATGATATCCTCAATGTCCACGTATCCTATCTCACGCGTCAACATATACTAAATGTTGATGATATCCTCAATACCAGCGTATGCTATCTCACGTGTCAACATATATTAAATGATGATGATATCCTCGACGCCAGCATATGATATCTCGCGTGTCAATAGATATGGAATATTGATGATATCTTCAACATCAGCGTATGCTATCTCACGTGCCATCAGATACTTAATGCGGATGATATCCTCAACGTTAGCATATGCTATCTCGAGTGTCATTAGATATTTAATGCGGATGTATCATCGAAGCCAGCGTATGCTATCTCGCGTGTCATTAGATATTTAATATAAAATTTATCCTCGATGCCATTGTATGCTATCTTGCATATCATTAGATATTAAATATTGATGATATCGTCGATGCCAGCGTATGCTATTTCGCGTGTCATTAGATATTTAATGTCAATGATATCCTCGACACCAGCGTATGCTATCTCGCGTGTCATCAGATATTTAATGCAGATGGTATCCTCGATGCCAGCATATACTATCCCGTGTGTCAATGGATATTTAATGTGAATGATATCCTTGATGCCTGCGTATGCTATCTCGTGTGTCATCAGATATTTAATGCGGATGATATCCTCAACGCCAGCGTGTTCTATCTCACGTGTCATCAGTTATTTAATGTGATGGCTGGCCCTCTTGGCGATGAAAATGATATGCAATGGCCCTTTTGGCAATGGAGATGGTTTCGCCTGAATCCATTTGTCTACATTTTTGCTCTATATGTGTTCCTGTACTCAAGGTAGATAGTCAGTAGACACAAAGTTATTTTTACTAGCGACTATTTTTTAGAACAATTCTAAATATAATATTTATAAAGAAGATAAGGCTCTTTTATTTGTCCTTCATGGTCTCGAGAAATGAGATAGACAATTCAAAAGATCTTTGATAAATGGGTATTAACCCGTCTTTACGGCTACCCAAATATACCATTCTTGAGCATCATATTCTCTGTGTGGTTCCCAACTTGCTCGGGGTTTTTTTTTGAAAAAGACTCTCATTTTGTGTATTCATCCTGCATTCATAGAAAAATGGTTATTTTTGAGTGAAACTACTCTGTGTTGACCTCCTTCGCTCCTCGGTTTGCTCTTCTCCTTCTTTCAGGTGCTCCATCATATTGGTACCTCCACCCTGACTCCCTGTTCCAATAGACGCTTAGGTAATCACTATGTAAAAAATTTGTATAGATTTTTGAAAGTAGTCTTAATTTGAGAAAATAGTTTTGAAAGTTTCTGTAAAATCTTTAGAAAATTTCTGCCAGTTATGTCATGTGATAACTCAACAAATGTCTTTCTTTTGGTTTTGACTATATCCAACAAAGGATTTCCAAAACTCATCATCATTGTTGAAGGGTTCTTTAAACAGTTTTGTCATAGCCGGAGATTGATTCTACTTAGACTTTGTTGCAGCTGGTGACTTTAAAAGTTTGATTTTGACCTCTGGTGCTGGGGAATTTGAAATATATTCCAGTGTTTGGTGGAAATTTTGAGGCCTTCCTCAAAATTTTCTGCCCCAGTTTAAAGTTGTTTGATATGATATCACCTCGAGAGGATCCGAAGTCTTTGTTCATCTTCTTCTCTTTGTAAGATGATGATCTTCCTCTTGTGAATTTTTGAGATTCCTTCTCAAAAATTCTGTCCCAGTTTCTATTTCTTGTGGTTATATGACCGAGCCATTGGGGCACCTACGTATCCCGTTGAAGCAGAAATCAGGTCAAACATACTTCAGGACTACTCTAAGGATATATAGAAAAATCTAATGAGTTGATTGAAGCCAACATAGGCTACCTATGTATCTCATTCTTGAGAATTCGGTTCATCACGTAGTTCATACATGGAAGGAAAGGATAAATTTTCCTAAGGGGTTGATTGAAGCCGACATAGGTCGCCTACGTATCCCTTTCTTGGGAATTCAGGTCAAACGTAGTTCATATGTAAAGGAGAAGGATCCTAGGCAATTACACATCATAAAAAAATACTATCATAAAGGCGATTACAAATAAACCAAGGAAATAAAACTAAAACATCATTCAAACATAGTATCTCTTTACCACATCAGAATTATGCGTGCTTCTACTAAGTGATCACTAACACTTGTCTCTTTGATTTCATCATGATCGTCCAAGTTGACTATCTCAGTTTTGTCCAAGTTGGGCTTCTTTAAGGTTTTAAAATTCCTCTATATCTTCAACTAAATGCTCTTCATCACCCCTTTTCTATTCATTATCATTCCCCTCACCTTGTCCGTCTAACTCTTAACATGATATGATATTGGCAGGTTTTAAACTACTGCTACCTATTAATCAAGGAGTAATAAGTAAAGTGGAACCCTCCTGTATTCGAGATTGTCTTCACAAAAGAGATTGAGATTGGGAAAAGAAGATTACAATAGTAATTCGAGGCTATCAACCCTCGCATAATAACTTGATGCCCAAAAGGTAATAGTTAAAATGGGATCAAAGACAAGGGTTAGTAAGGTAACACCATGAGACTCACAAGGTGAAGGGAGAGTGTAATGCCCCAGGTTTTTAGTCCTTGGATATTTTTTGAGGTCTGAGCTTTCTGCCCTTGCAACAACATACCTAACGAGTTATGTCTATATGGGTCATAGGACCCAGTTATAATGAGCCCATAAGGATTTTCCTAACTCACTGCCTTGATAACGACTAGACTTAATGAGTCTTAAGGAAGGTATTTCATAAGTTGTCCAGTGTAGCGCCCCTATGGAAATTGTTGAGACTAGGACTTAACCCTATGAGTCGTACTGTCTCATTACGAGACGTAGAGCACCTATCGTAGGGTTTACAATAAAGATCCTATGGATGTTTTGGTTTGGCTTTGACTGGATGGTCCAAGTCTTAGGGTCCCCATATGAGTCGTATGGTTACTCATAGCGACTGGGTGGTCCTTTTTAGCCTCTTTACAAAAGGTATTTTGGACATTTTACTCTTGCCCTAAATATAATCCATGACCTATAAAACCTATTGAGACTTTATTTTCATCCATAACTCATCAAAGAAAACACTTTCCTCCCTCAAAATCTTTTTTAAGTAATAATACTTAGGGTTTCCAAGAAGCGAGTCAACTAGAGCTTCAAGGGAAAATTCTCTCCATAATATTTGGTATTTCAGGCATGTTAATCTTCCCCTATACTTGTATTTTCTTAATGGAATGGTTGGATAATGTTTACATGGTTTTAATGTTGGGATTTGAACTATGGGTTGAGGGTTTTAAATAAAAATTTGTTTAAATGCTTCTTCTATGATATTTATGACATTATTTTACTTAAATTAATGGTTGGTAAATGCTTTGGGGTGCATGGGAATGGTGGATGAACATGGGTATAATGGAATTCCTAAATTGATAAAACATAGAAATAGGGGTGCAAATAAATCCCCACATTAATTGGTTTGGTATAGAAATTGGTAACAATCTCAACCCACTTGCATAATTAGTTTTAGAATTACAGTATCACTTGGTTTGATTTTTTTCTTGACATTAATACATGTCATAATTGGTTAATTGGATGGTAATGGTCTTGAAAACCTTGCGGAGTACACGGGAATCTCCCAAATGATTTTAATAATGGAATCTAGGGGATACACGGAAATCCCTAAGTGTTGGCTTAGTGACGGTGCTTGCAAGCTGTAGTTAGTATGACGATACCACTTACTAATACTTTAATAATTGACTCCTACAAATGGTGGTATGATTATGTGTTAAATTTTTAATTGGGCAATAATGGGGGTTGTGTTAGTTAGCTGTAAAGGTGTGAGTCCGAAGGACTAACTGGAAACTCATGTTTGCTAACATGAGGGTTAGTCTTGATGACCATGAACTTTTGGGGTTCAAGGGAATCCCCAAAGTTTATATACATACACATGTATCATAGAGGGTGAAGGGTACAAGGGAATTCAAATGGATATATATATATATATATATATATATAT